>NC_057810.1:382343322-382507451 GCF_018294505.1 Triticum aestivum | reverse complement strand
CTAAAGGGGGTTCTATAGTGCAAGTGCAACAAACAGGTGCAAAAAGGGCCAAACAGGATTTCATTAAGATAGGTGATATAGTCGCATACATGATGCCTAAGGCAAAAGTGCAACTTATATCAAAACATAAACATATAAGAACAAGCAACACTCAACATGGTTTCATTTGAACCATCACATGGACTCAACTACGCATAGGGGGTACATGACTCATCCTACCCTAGTGGTCCTCAGATTCAGTAGTCGGGCTTGCTTCATCACTTTGAGAGAAAGGCGTTCGGTCTTCAGCTTCTAGGTTCTCCTGGGTGCCAATGGACATGCGACAGTTGGCTTCTTGTTGGGACACATCCTATTAATATGCCCGAGCTCACCACACCCGTGACATGTGACGGAAGCAAAAGTGTTGCTATTCAGTCTTGGGTATTGTCGTCGGGGGCCTAACGGTGATCCTCTATGAGGTGGGTATGGAAATCCATTCCTATGCCTTTTGCGTGGGGTTTGGTTGCGAGCTTTCTGAAGTTCCTTGATTTGTTGCTCCTGATTAAAAACGTGGGCTTCTAGGGCAGTGATTTGCAATTCTTGCTCGACCACCTTCTTCTTCTCGAGGCAGTGGAGGTGCAGAAGCGAAGGGAGATCTTGGCGAGCCTTGAGAAATGCTTTGGTAAGGTGGCGTAGAAGGTAGTCTCATGCGTTGACGAAACGGATCTGGTACTTCAGGGTTGGATCCTCGTCTGCTGGGGAAATCATCACTTGAGTCGGAGCTCCAAATCCGCTCTTGCCAGGTAGGTAGCGGGTGGCATGTTCTTCTTTCATTTCTAGAAGGAGATTTCGAAGACGGAGAAGTGCTTCGTATGCCACTTCTTGAATGGCTAGGTCTCTTGTTTACATAGGTGGTCCAACGAAGAACCACCCCTGAGGTGAGGTCTTGGCAGGCACAAAAACCTTGGCGTAGAACTCCTTCTCGAACACATCATTTTCCAGTTCGTGCAGGGTGTATATGGGCAGCAAGGGATAGTGGCATTGTTGGAGGCAATCTCTTAGGAGGAATGGAAATCCTATCGTAAGGAGTCTTAAGGGGGCGACGGCCATCTACAAAGGTTGAATGGAGAGGTCAAATAAGGGGAATATATTTTGGGTCGGGTAAGCTTTTAGAAAAGATGAGAAGTTTAGATGGTCTCAAGCTAACTAACGTCCATGCTAACTAAGGCTTCCTATAGTCAGGATGGCTCTGATACCAGCTCTGTGGGGACCCCGACTCATAAGTCGAGATCACTGAATGCACGTGTACAGTGATCCCAGAGATCAATGCTCAGTGAACATACAGAAGCTGAATAACAAGAGTCTTACATCCATACATACCGTCTTACACAAATTAGGACCATTATGGTCAAGTCTTACATTGATAAAGCCTTAAGGGCTTAACATCAAATGAAACACAAGCAGCGGAAATCTTCGTCGATAAATAGAACCCATGCCATCTGCCTTAACCCTACAGGCATTCTGACTGGGAAACATCCTAGTTCGCATGTTCGTCTCCAAAGAACTCTTCTTCAAACTCCAGTCCTTCCATGCCTGGTCAATTAAATAACCAGTGGCAAGCCAATGAGTACTTTGAATGTACTCGCAAGCAACCCATGTTTTGGTTCAAGATACAGCAATGCATGATATAGGTAAATTTTTGCAGAAAGCTAGTTTTGAGTGCAATGACATGTTCAACAACTTGTAAGACATGCATCAAGTGAATTGAAGTAACCATGAGGACAGGTTACAGGTATCAACATAAATAGAGTGGGCACCAACCCATCTCAATCACGTCAAGTCCTTTGACTTGACCCAAGTCGTTATCCAAACACACACACTGGTTTGTAAACTTTGGACATAGTTTAAGCAGCACCGCCCAACTGTCCTTGACCGTGGACACGGCTATTCGAATAGTTTTACACTCTGCAGAGGTTGCACACTGTACCCACAAGATCTGGGCAACTTCCGTGTCATCCACGACCCGCGATACCTCAAGTACCCGGGGTAAGCACCCGATCACTACCTTTCCCTAGACGACACTAACAAGGAGTCCACTCGTTGTTCCGTATCCTCACAATGTACATCATACGAGACTCACTCGAGATCGTAACATCCGAGAGGGGACACAATGGTGTATCCGGTGCCATGTAAAGACAGTCATGGCCGCCCAACCTGGCACGACCCCGTCCCCTGAGAGAGCACCAACTCTCCCCCATCACTAGTAATGCGGGCTCCAAGCTAGTATCGACCTAGGTAATCAATAATGCCCTTTCCCATATAAGGGTAGAGTGGTTGCGCATGTAAGGTTGGGACAGTCGACAAATCTTAAATCTAATCCGTTTTCGAAAACAAAACACACTTTCCTTGGTACACCACTTCGTCATCAAGTGGTTACCCATCTCATCATCTCCCTCGGTCATAAGTGG
Source organism: Triticum aestivum (assembly GCF_018294505.1). Classification (NCBI taxonomy): domain Eukaryota; kingdom Viridiplantae; phylum Streptophyta; class Magnoliopsida; order Poales; family Poaceae; genus Triticum; species Triticum aestivum. The sequence continues at coordinate 382,505,004 of NC_057810.1, read as the reverse complement.
CACCTGACGGGGTTTTCGAAAAGTCCTTTGAAAATACTTTGTCTCCTTCATCATGCATATACTCGTCCCTTTTTGCGTAGCATCTACTGTAGCATCCTATCTACTCGTCATAACCCTCATAAGAAGGTAGGGTCATGCATAATGCAAGTATCAACGAGGAAGTAACGGTGGCAAACCACCCCATGTGGTTATCACAGTATCATGTCTCCGATGCAAGCAATAAAAGTGCTATATGAGAATGCATAAAAAGGGTTTCATAGACATGGTCAAAGGGCTGCTTGCCTTGGTCTTCAAAGTCTTCAAGTCCTTCTCCTTCTTCTTATCCAACTACTTCGTCAAATACGGGATCTATTCGTCGCAAAAGAAATGACGGGAAAATAAGGTAATAGTAAAATTGAGAAATCAAAGTGCTCAGAAAAATGTCAACTTATTTTTGATAAATACTAGGGGGAAATCTAAGAATGGGAAAATTCCTAGTTTTGGATTTGGAGTAGCAGAATAGGAGAAATGGATTTACAAAGGTATATTTAAATGCTTATAATCACATTTAAATATTTACAGTGAAGAAAAGGTTGTGGGATTTGAATGAAAGTTGCACCATTAAATAGGTGGGATTTTTACAAGAATTTAGGAACTGGAATTATTTCATTTGCATTAATATTTAGTCCAGAGGAATTTTTGCAAGTCTGACAGAAAAGAAAAAGGGGGAAGGGCACTGTGCCTACCGGGCCAAAACAGCCGCAGGGAAGCGGCCCAGCTAGAGAGGCGGCCCGGCGCACTGGTGCACGCGCGCGCGCCAGGTTTAAACCTGACGGGCGGGGCCCAGGCATCAGCAAGAGAGAGAGGGGCGATGGAGGGGAGAGACTGACAGGCGGGGCCTGCCTGTCATCCCTAACCCTGCGATAGAGGGCCGGCGAGCTCACCGGTGACGTTTCCGGGCACGGCGGGGTGAGCTGAAGGCACCGTTGGACTCCTCGTTGTGTCGCCGTTCGGGTGGTGCCGGAGTTGGCCAGAGGGGAGCAGTGGTTTGCCGGCGACGAGGTTCGCGGCGGAGGAGCTTCGGGCGTGGACGGCTTCGGCTGTTTTCGACTGCAAAACGAGCGGGAAAGAGGGGGGAATGGATCGGTGAGCTATGGGAGTTCCAGAGAGTCAATAAAAGAGGGCCAGGGGTGGCCCGTACCATGAGATCGACGGCGACCCGACGCGGCGGAGCTCGAGCTTGAGCTCGAGCTCGGGCGCTTCTGGAGATGAACTGGGGTGCGGGGAGGCCTAGTTGGAGTGGGATAGGAAGAGTGGCGGTGAGGGAGATGTTCGGGGAGGACTTTAAGTAGGCGAGCCACGGCTCACCGTAGACCCGTGCGCCAGCGAGGTCATTGCCGTTGTTGTGGGTCATGGGGGCACGCGTGGGCATGTCTGGGGTGCTCATGGGTTTGGTCCAGAGCGAGGGAAGGAAGAGAGAGGAGGCAGGAGGGGCCAGAGGCGCCGCGCGTGTGAGGCCGCTCATTGGAGCTCTCGGGCGGCCGGTGCGCATGCGAGCAAGGGCAGAAGGAGGGAGAAGGAGGAGGGGGACAGAGGCGTGGCGCGCCGAGGATGTCGAGGAGCATCGGCTGGCGTGAGGGGGAGAGCCGAGGTGGCCGAAGGTGGTTGGCAGGGGGCGGCTATAGTGCTAGAGCGCACTGTAGCGCGCTCCAGAGCGTGCAAATGGCATGCCATGGCATTTTATATGCCTTGTGGGCACGGCCACTAATGTCTGGTAGCTCTAGGAGAGAGTAAAGAAGAGGCGAGGGGCATTGGATGCCCTGGTGAGCCAGTAGGAGAGGAGTGGGGTTGAGAGAGAGAGAGGGAAAGGGGCTGTCCAGAGGGGTAAATGAGGATGTTTCGCCCTTCAATCATTGAGTTGAGACCAGGGAGGAGTTACTGGAGGTGCAAGGGGGCTCTGAGGGGCTGTGGTAAAAAGTTGAGGCCATGGAGAAGAGTGGAAGTGGTCAAAACAGGGGTTTTAGTAAAATGGCAGAAGGTGTTTGTTGCTGGTTTGGGAAAGAATATGAACTCCTCTTGTCATGAGGCTTGACAGGGTCAAATGGAATGAGGGACTAAGAGGTTCCACCAAGATTGAGTTCATTTGGGAAAAGTTGCCAATGCAACTTTTGCAAACCCTAGAAATCAGCAGAAATGGACTCTCCAAGATTTAGTCATGAAAATCTGTTCTCCTTGATGCACCAATTGGTGTAGTGTCATCATTTGAGGTTATGAACATGACCACAAAAGTTGAGATCAAAAGGAAAAATTTTCCAATGTAGAGTTGCTCAAATTTGGTTCTGGACAGGAAGGGTTTTGGGGCACTTTTATCAATATAACTTTTTCTCCAACTTGTGCCATTTGTCCTAGATGAATGATTAGACCATTTTAGCATGTTCACAAGATTTCAGAGCATTTGGAGATGTTTGGCAATGTAAAGTTGCTCAAACTTCAAAATGGACAGAAATGGTTTTGAGGGGATTTCATGGGGTTATACTATTCTCCATGACATGATACTTGTCAAGATCATCCAACATGCCATATGTGACATGCTAGAATTTTCTTGGAAGTTTTGGAGAATATTTCCTTTGTAAATATTTCAAAATCCTGAAATATCCAGAAAGGGTTTTTGAGGGATTTGACCAATATTTTGAACATGACCATATGTTGAAGCTCTTATATATGGACAATATATGTCCACTGAGTTTCCCTAGGTTTTTGTCAAATATTTTTGAAACAATAAAATAATTTTTCCCTATTAAAGACCATTTTTGGCCTTAAGAAAAACTTTTCAATAAAATAGGAAAATAACTTTTAAAATTATATTTTTGTGGTTTATGGGAACCCTATATCTAATAGGTTTCAAATATACCTTTTTAAATACTTTTCATACCCCAAATCAAGTACTTGCAGTGCAAACCTCAATTCAGGGATTTTTGGAAAACTAAATTTTGAAAATACTTTTTGGCCAAATTATTTTTGTAAGAAAATACTATGTTGCTCTATACATATGGCATGATCATTGGGAAGAAGTTTGGGGCAAGGAGATGAAGTATAGAAGGTGGAGTTGTGTTGACTTTAAAGAGCACTTGAAAAAAACACAGAGAGAAAACCAACTCAAAATAAAAGGTCAAATAATGCAAAAAAATTTGTCAAACCACATTTTATCATGATTTATCATCTTAAGTGTTGTGCCATGAAAAACATGGTGTGACACACGGCAAGACATACATCAAGTGTTCCCAATCATTAAAGACTCAATCCGATAAGATAACTTCAAGAGGGAAACTCAATTCATCACAAGAGAGTAGAGGGGGGAGAAACATCATAAGATCCAACTATAATAGCAAAGCTCGCGATACATCAAGATCGTGCATAGAGAGAACATGAGAGAGAGATCAAACACATAGCTACTGGTACATACCCTCAGCCCCGAGGGTGAACTACTCCCTCCTCGTCATGGAGAGCGCCGTGATGATGAAGATGGCCACAGGTGATGGGTTCCCCATCCGACAGGGTGCCAGAACAGGCTCTCGAGAGGTTTTTGGTGGCTACAGAGGTTTGCAGCGGCAGAACTCCCAATCTATCTTCGTTCTCAATTTTTAGGGTACGTAGGTTATATAGGCGAAAGAAGTCGGTCGGGGGAGCCTCAAGCGGCCCACGAGAGGGCAGGGCGCGCCCAGGGGGGTGGGCACGCCCCCTATCTCGTGGCCTCCTCGATGATCCCCTGGCTTGCACTCCAAGTTCCTGGGATTGGTTCTGTTCCAAAAATAACTTTGCCGAAGGTTTCATTCCGTTTGGACTCCGTTTGATATTCCTTTTCTTCGAAATACTAAAACAGGCAATAAAACAACAATATGGGCTGGGCCTCCGGTTAATAGGTTAGTCCCAAAAGTAATATAAAAGTGTATAATAAAGCCCATAATCATTCAAAACAGATAATAAAATAGCATGAATGCTTCATAAATTATAGATACGTTGGAGACGTATAAGAGCGCTGCGGGCCCCAACAGCCTGCGGCCTTGGTCGCCACGTGGCGGTTGATTGGACGTGGGCGTCTCCGCTTCCCCACGCTGCCTCGATAACTGCCTGATTTGATGAGTCCCTACCGCATGCAAAAAGAGTCATGATTACCTGTGATCGTGGAGGCCGACGGTTGGCCTCCCTTGGGCTATAAATGCGGAGGGGCGGAAGCCCCCATAGCACATCTCCCCTCGCCCTCCCTGCTTCTTCTCCTTCCTTGCTCCGGTTGCTTGTAGCATCTCATGGCGCCCTTGAAGAGGTTCTCGGCTGCAGAAAAGGGGAAGGCTCGCCGAGAAGGGTCCGGCTCTCGTCCGCCCAAGCGCGGCCGTGGTCATCCCGCCAAGCGTCCCGCGACTCCCGTCACGGCTCCTCGTGGTCGCGGTGGTGGCCTTTCATGCAGTGGTGGCCACCCATATCGAGGCAGCCCAGTCGGTGAAGGAAGGCTTGCTGTGGCTACGCGGCCTCCCCGACCGCGCTTCCATTCGACAGTGGTGCTACCGGAGTTTGTCGTGTGGTCGGATAGCTCGGCCGGCAACTGGCTCCAGCTCCCCCGCTTCTTCTCCTGTGAACTGCCGGCCGATGGCCCTGGCGGGCTCTGGCTGCAGGTGGACGGCTGCTGCAGCAGGGCTTCCTGGGTCATGGTGGAGATCTCCATCGCCAGGAACGTGGCCCTGGCCCGGGGCTGGCAGACGTTTGCCTGCGCACGTGGCCTGGGACGGCAGTGCGCCCTCCACTTCGAGTACGACAGTGACGCGAGCCTCCACGTGAGGGTGTTCGGAGAAGATGGCCGCCGTGCTGGGTGCTATCCTGAAGACAATGATGGCATCGAGGTGCTCGGCCTTGGCGACGGTCGTGACGAGGGCGAAGGCGAACCCGCTCCTGGCGGCGTCTGCAGCTCGCCGAGCTTTAGTGGCTCCTCCTCCGGCGACAGCTCCTCCAGCAATGGCCGCGATCAGCCACCAGGCCGCCGCGCCCGCTTCTAGGGTGGTAGCGGGTCATCCCGTCGCCGCGCCCCGGTGAAGCGCAAGGCGGAGTCTGATTGAGCTTGGGAGGACGATGTGGATCCCTCCTTGCGAGCTGTTGCAAGGCGCGCGCTGTCTTTATTTTGTTTTCTCCTTTTCCTGTATTGAGAGAGACAAGTATGGGGCCCCGTGGGGGCGTGCAACAGACTATGACCCCTAATTATCATGCTATATTTATCATCCCTGTGCCATGTTATGGTGTTGCGGTTATGTGCCTGCACGTAGGAACAACTTAGCTCGGGATGTTTGCAGTAGTTTTTGCCTCGCAAGGTACCCGCTCGAGGCCTTGCCGGGCGTCTTAGGATCTGCAAAGATCACTTGGGAGAATAGTTTCCGAACTTTGGTCATGAGGGTTGCCGGCTTAGGCCTGGCACTTTGTGCCGCGATGCCCGTGGGGCACGGACTGGGAGGGGTGCTCCCGCTGTGAACTTGAATGAGGGAGCCTCGCGAAAACCAGGCGAGAAAGGGCTCACGAGGGCGCCCGTGCAGCCCCCTTGCCAGGTTGCGAGAGAGAGCGAGCGAGCCAGACAAAAGCCGAAAACAGAGAACAGGGGCAGAAGACGGAAAACAACACTAGAAGCAACTTCAATAAAGGTTCAAACAAGGGAGAACAAGCCAACTGCGGAAAACAAATGAAAAGCCGTGTCCGGCACCTAGTCTAGTCTTCGACGTCTTCTCACCAGCGCGGAGCTAACTGCTGCCACTGGGCGTGGGCGGGAGCCCCTGAGGCCCAAGGGCGGCACTCCGGGGACTCCGGGGCGTGTACAACCCCAACTCATTATTACGTGAGAGTGTCACGGGCGGCAAGCTTCACAGGCACTGGGCCTTCTTCACAGGCACCGGGCCTTTCTTGGGGCGGTGAGCTTCATAGGCACCGGGCCTTCTTCACAGGCACTGGGCCTTCCTTCGAGGGTAGAACCTCCGGAGGTGCTGAATGCTCCAAGCGTTTGGGATGGGAACCCCCTCCTGAGTCTCCAGGCGCGCAGCGCCAGGCCTAGAAACATGAACAACCTTGAACGGGCCCTCCCACATGGGCGAGAGCTTGTGCAACCCTTCCCTGGAGAGCACCCACCTGAGCACGAGGTCACCTACCTCAAGAGTCCTGGGGCGGATGTTGCGGCAATGATACCGCTGCAGCGCCTGCTGGTATCTTGCTGCTCGTAGTGCGGCTTCCCGACGGTGTTCCTCCCCCAGCACGAGGTCCATCCCCCGCATGATGTCCTGTTGCGCTTCATGAAACACTAGGACCCGCGCGGAGCGACTCCTGACCTCCTGAGGAAGGAACGCCTCTGCTCCGTAGACGAGGAAGAACGAGGTCTCGCCAGTCGACTTGGTGGCGGTAGTGTGGATGGACCACAGCACGGACTGGAGCTCGTCGTACCAGCCCCTGCCACAGGCCTCTAGCTTCTTCTTGAAGGTCCTGGTTTTGAGGCCCTTCGGGACCCCTGCGTTGGCGCGTTCGGCCTGGCCGTTACTCCGGGGGTGTGCCACCGAAGAGTAGCATATCTACGTTCCAAGGTTAGCACAGTATGTTTTGAAGAGATTGCTGGTGAACTGCGAACCGTTGTCGGTGATGATGCGATTAGGGACCCCGAATCGACTCCTGAGGCCCTTGATGAACTTGACTGTCGAGCCAGCTGGGATGGTGCGGACGGCTTCCACCTCCGCCCACTTGGTGAACTTCTCGATGGCGACGTAGAGGTAGCGGTAGCCCCCGGGCGCTCGAGGAAACGGGCCCAAGATATCCAGCCCCCAGACCGCGAACGGCCATGAGAGTGGGATGGTATGCAGGCCCTGAGCTGGCTGGTGGATCTGCTTGGCATGGAATTGGCAGGCTTCGCAGGCATTCACCAGCTCGATTGCATCGTTGAGTGCCGTAGGCTAGTAGAACCCGCTGTGAAACACCTTGCCGACGAGGGTTCATGATGATGAGTGGTGTCCACAATCTCCACTGTGTATGTCAGCCAGCAACTCCTTCCCCTATTCCCTGGAGATGCAACACAGGGAAACATCATTTGGCCACTTCCGGTAGAGCTCTCCGTCTTGGATGCAGTAGGTCGTGGCCTGCCGGGCCACGCGTTCCGTGTGCTCCTCCTTCTTTGGTAGAGTCCCTTGCATCAGGTAGTCCTTGAATTCCGCAGTCCAGCATCCCTCCTGAGGCTCCAGCGCCAGGACTAAGCGTGCTCCCAAGGTTGGGCCACAGGCCGGGGCTCCTGTGGCAGGTGGCTGGGGGAGTTCCTCCCGAGGTTGCACTGTACTTGATAGTGACGATGCTGCCGATGATTTGAAGAGCCGTTCCTCGAAAACGCCGGGCTCCTGAGGCAGCCGCCTGGATGCCCTCTTAGCGATGTCACCAGCCTCTTGGTTGGTGTCGCGGGGCACATGCTGCAACTCCATCCCCCAAAACAGCTTTTCTATCCTGCGCACCTCCGCAAGATACGCTTCCATGTGCTCGTCCTTTGGCTCGTACACCTTGTTGGAGAAGTTGACGAGGAGTTGTAAATCACCCTTGATGGTGAGACGCTTTACTCCCAATGCTGCTGTAGCTTTCAAGCCTACCATGAGGCCCTCGTATTCTGCTATGTTGTTGGAGACCTTCTCGCCATGCTGGAAAGAGAGCTGCATGACATAATAGAGCTTGTCCTGAGTGGGGGATATAAGCGCTGCACCATACCCCGCGCCATGTCGCGAGAATGCTACATCGAAGTACATGACCCAGCCATCTGGCGCCTCACTTCCCGGGAAAAGTGACCAATCTTCACCTGCTTCGAGCCCTGACGCCTCTGTCCATTCTGCCACAAAAGCTGCAAGTGCGGCTCCCTTGACAACCCTGGTTGTGCTGAATTCCAACTGAAACGCTTGCAACTCGATGTTCCATTCAGCGACCCTTCCAGCGGAGTTGGGGCTCCTGAGTACCCTCTCCAATGGGTAGGCAGAGACGACCTTGATGGGGTGACCTTGAAAGTAGTGCCGCAGCTTCCGCGAGCCACCAATAGTGCGAGCAAGAACTTCTAAGGCATGGGGTACCGTGCCCTTGCATCTCGCAGCATCGTGCTGACGATATACACCGGATGCTCGATGATGGTGGGTGTGCTGAAGAGGTCCATGCCTTCCAGAGGATTAGGCGCCTCCTGAGACGACGGAGCCCCCAGCACCTGGTTGCCTGGTGAGGCCTCATCAGCCCTAGGGGCGTCTTCCTGTTGAGGCTGGTCTCCAACTGCCGAGGCCGTGGTCTTCGCGAGGCCTTCTTGGTCTTGTGCTGCCGCGGCCGGGGCCGTGGCCGGTCGTGGCGCAGCCTTGGTCTGGCGCTCTTCCCGAACCGCCACCAGAGCTGCAATGGCGGAGTAGGGTGTGGTGGCGAGGTAGAGCACCAGGGGCTCGAGAGGGTGCGGTGCCACCATCACAGGAGGGCAGGTCAGGTACCTCTTGAGGTCTTGAAACGCTTGGTCGGCCTCCTGTGTCCATTCAAAGGACCCTTCTTCTTCATCAGCTTGAAGAAGGGCAAGGGGCGCTCCCCCAGCTTGGAGACGAAGCGCCCTAACATAGTTACGCGCCCGACGAGCTTTTGCATTTACCTGAGGGTTTGCGGTGGAATCATGTCTTCGATCGCCTTGACCTTCTCTGGGCTAGCCTCGATTCCCCTGTGTGACACGAGGAAGCCCAGAAGCTTGCCGGAAGGAACGCCAAACACGCACTTCTCTGGGTTGAGTCGCAGGTCCACTTCGTGGAGGCTCGCGAAGGTCTCTTCCAAGTCCTGGATCAAGGTCTTTGCCTCCCAAGACTTCATCACAATGTCATCGATGTAAGCCTCTGCGTTCTTACCGAGCTACCGGCCTAAGGCGATGTGCATCAGCCGTTGGAAGGTTGCGCCCGCGTTGCGCAACCCGAATGGCATGCAGGTGTAGCAGTATACCCCACGTGGGGTCAGGAAGGCCATCTTCTCCACATCTTCAACCGCCATCTTGATTTGGTGATAGCCCGAAAAAGAATCCAAGAAGCACAGTAAGTCGCACTCGGTGGTGGAGTCGATGATTTGGTCGATGCGAGGGAGCACGAACGGATCTTGAGGGCAGGCCTTGTTGAGATTGGTGAAGTCGACACACATGCGCTCCTTTTCCCCTTTCTTCGGCACTAACAACAGGGTTTGCCAGCCATTTGGGGTAGCGAACCTCGTGAATGACACCTGCAGCCTCTAGCTTGCGGGTTTCTTGGACGATGAAGGTTGTCTTGAGGGCGAGCTTGAGCACCAGCATAGCATCCTTGGTATCTCCAGCTACGGTGAGGACGCCGCTGCTCCCGGGCATCTTCATGAGGTTGTAGGCCGGATGGGTCGCTCAGGATGGCCGAGGATGGCGGGATAGCCAAGGATGGCGTTGTACGGGAGGCTGATGCGGGCGATGTCGAAGTCGACCAGCTCCATGCGGAAGTTGTCGTGGGTGCTGAAGGTCACAGGAAGGCGGATCTGCCCGAGGGAGCTAGAGGAGCCACCCCCGACGACCGAAAAGGGCTTGCTAGGTTGGAGCCGCTCCAGCAGTACGTGGAAGAGGCTGAAGGCCTCCACCGAGAGCATGTTGAACCCAGCGCCACTGTCGATGAGGGTCCTGGTGACAGCCACCTGGCAGATGGTGGGCGTGCAAAGCATTGGGAGCACACCCGAGCAGGCGGTGTTGATGGGGTGATCGTCCAAGCTGAAGGTCAGGTCGGCCTTGGGTGTCGCCCAACCCGGAGGAGCTCCCTGCCGCGTGAGGGCGGCGCTGATCTGGCGGACAAACGGCTTAACATGGCGGCCCGAGGGTGGCGCCTGCGAGGCGCCCAGGAGAGCTGCGATGATCGAGGGCGCCGGTGCAGCGTAATGGGTGAGGAAGAGGTTGCGCGGCTCCTCCCAGGAGGCCACAGAAGCCGTTGGCTGGTGGAGCAGCCACACGCACGGGACGCCGATGAGGGCCATGGTAAACCAGTTGGCCATGACCTTGTCGTCGCCTCCGACCTTGAGGACGGCCTCCTCGTATGCCAACAGGAAAGCCAGCAGATCCGTCACTCTGTTGTAGTGCGGCGGCATCTCTGGCTTGAACTTGTGCGGCCACGACACCTGTCGCAAGGCGGGGACCAAAGCTCGGAGCGCCCTGGCACCAGCGCTGGCGTCGGCCGCCGGAGCCGGCGTTGGGTTGTCCGCCATGAGGGCGAAGCGCGGTGTTGGGGTGGAGCGGGCCGACGTAAGGGAGAGCTCCGGCGCACCCCTACCTGGCGCGCCAAATGTTGGGTATCGGGTTCTGGCAAAACCCTCAAGGTTCAAACTCTAGGGTGCGCACGAAGATCTTCTCCCTACCGATTCACGCCCCAAAACCTCGCCGCGATTCTAAGCTAGCACGATGAACAACACAAGAGACACCAGGTTTATACAGGTTCAGGCCACCGTTGTGGTGTAATACCCTAATCCTGTGTGTGGTGTGGTGGATTGCCTCTTGGGCTGATGATGAACAGTACAAAGGAAGAACAACCTCGTGAGGCGTGTTCTTCTGGTAGTGTGCTTGGAGAGGAACTGATCCGTCTCTGTTGGCTCTAGATGAGATGTAGGCGAGATGCCTCTCTACTGTGGTAGCTATCTCTATATATAGAGGCCCTGGTCCTCTTCCCAAATATGAGCGGCAAGGGAGCCAACAACGGCCATTTTGAAAGGGGACAGCTAGTACAATCTATCCTGACTAAAGGTGGTCTTCGACTGCCAAAGGCACTGGCGATGACGCCATCTTGGGCTCCACGGTGACCTCCGTCCTGCCGCTCTACTGATATTGGTCTCGTTGCACCGATATGGAAACCTTTGCTTGATGCCTCGGTACTCCACGCCTGCGCTTGCCCCCTTTGCACCAAAGAGGAAATGAGGACACTGCATAGGCTGGCGCCCGCCTGGTCTTGATCGTCATGGCTTGCGTCACGAGCACCTCGCGAGGTACCCCTTGCCTTGATCTCCCCGCCTCCTCGCGAGCCTGCCTAGTGAGGCCGCCCCTGAGAAGGCCTTGCACCGTCTGCCCAGCGAGGCTTGGCCCCTCGCGAGGGTCTTGAACTCAGGTTGATGAAGACGGGCCGTACTGGGCCGCTGGTGAGCCACGCCGCAGGCCGCAGGCAGGCAAGTCTGGGGACCCCTGTTCCTAGAATGCCGACAGTGGTGCAAGGGGCGGGCGTAGTGGGAAATGTGGAACGACGATTCCAAGGCGGAGAGAGTAAATGAGCAGCGACCCTACAGTCTTAAAGGTACGTGCAAGCCGCCTCTTTACTATTCACCACGGGATGATGCAAGCATGCCTCGGTCACCCCACGCACGATCCCCACGTCATGCATTTAACACGGGTCATGGGGAAGCACAGCAGACAAAAGCTTCTGTGGTAAAAATCGGCCCCACCTTCCCGCGCACCATTCTGGGCCTAGCCCAAAAATGTGTGGCCTAGGCCCAGGGGCTCCTGTCGGTGTACAGAAGTAGGGGCTCTACTTTGTACCCCTTTACCTGTGCACGGGCAGTCAGAGCCGCGCCCGCGGCCACACTTAGCAGGGCAGAGGAGGGAGGCCGAGGCCACAAGACAATCAAGCAACGCCAAGACCAGAAACACAGAAGAGCAAGAGGGCGAGGAGGACTCCACGGGTAAGACCCTTGCCGGGGCGGCCTCCGCAGCCCCAGCAACAGCCTTGCTGGGGCGACTCGCCCAACGCCAGCAGAGCGCCCCACCCTTGAGCCCAACGGTACCTACGCCATCGACCACATTGGAACTAAGGCTCGGGAGGCGCCTCTGTGGTGGCATGCTGATCTTTGTGAAGATCATTAACACACAAGATCAGATGAGGACCAGAAGACGACGATCCTCGGCAAGATCCTTGCCAAGGAAATCCACGAGACCTCTGGCAAGATCCTTGCCGGGGATGAACGCGACGCCACGGCAAGACCCTTGTCGGGGCCCTAGCAAGACCCTTGCCGAGGACATCAGCGGGGCCGCGGCTAGGCCCGCACCTGCCAAGGCTCCACCATCGTTCCCATGCAGCTACAAGCCCAGCCAGCCAGGCGAGCACCTAAGTGGTGACGTGTGGCCCCGAGACCAGATCAGCAAGCACCTGCGTGGTGGCATGTAGATCTTCTTGAAGACGCTGCAACCACGCCAGCTCAGAAGTCTGCCAGCCTACATGGCGCTGCCCGCCTCGCTATCCTGGACGCGTGTCAAAGCAGGGTGAGGCGGCAACAAAGCGAGGGGACACTGAAGGGGCGCATTTAATGCACCTTTTCCCGTAATAACATGCGATAAGCATAGCTACTATACCCTTTCCACCTCCTATGTGCCACTGTGGCATCCCCTTTTTCCTATAAAAGGAGGCCCGAGGCATACTGGAGAGGGATTCGGCTCTTTTGAGCAAGTTATGCACCATAGCTAGCTCAAGAACACTGACATAGACACCAAAGCAGGACTAGGGTATTACGCGATGCCCGCAGCCCGAACCTGGGTAAGCGACCTTTGTGCTGGCTCTTAGACCCGCTCTTCTCACGACCTCGCACCCGCCGAGCAAAGTAGGAATTCCGTTGATCCCATAGGTGTTGTTCCCACTGACACTTGGCATAAAGTTTACAGTCCTTGCAGATAAAAGCACCATCAAATGTATAGAAGCACAAATTATTTGACCTTAGTGCTAATGTTTCAGGTTGTAGAATCTGATGGAGTAGCATGATCATCCCCTTTTTTCCGCCATTGCTCTTGAACAACGAAGCAAATGTCTAATAGTCTGGTTTCAAAACCATTCATATCTTGTTTCCGAAACGATGTCCATTAGGGATTGGACTTGTGTCTGGAGCAAAGATATATCACTCTGTCTAGTCGGAAGATTTTGTTCAGTATGCGATTTGGTTGAGGTTACCTTGACAACCAACCTAGAATTACGCAGGAAGGTGCTTTTTGTACTCTTAGTGGAGAGATACTAACGCACTGCAACAAGAGCTGACATTGTGCCTGTGGTAGCCTCGTCACCTTCAGGTGGTTGTGGCTGTTCAATCATTTGCTCCATAGCTTGCTGAAAGTTTGAACTTGTAGATTAGTGTACCAGATTAGTTCTAATGAGACAAAGACAAACAAAGTAGGTTTCACGTTTATACATAACTTATTTTGGTGAACTACTGTAATGCATTAGCATGTATTGTAGTGCCAACTACATAATAAAATCACTTTTGGAACATATGTCCATGTAGCATGCCTACTGTATTGTCTATTTCCTCACATTCGTTGACATGTAAGGATAAAGAGACATGGTTTAAAGTAGGATGAATATAGTATGACATCATTTATATCATGGGCAAACAAATATCAAAGAAACATGCTATTGTATCATTGTGTGGGAACATGAACATCACAACTAGATTACAGATCAAGACCAAAAGAATATCCTTCCTCTCTTTCAAACTGTGTATGGTGAAATGATATGTTAAGACAACTGTGTATAAAAGTGAACAGAGTAACTGACATTGCCTGCAAACCAAGCAGTTAAATGAACACGTCACACTAACAAGCAGTTCAAAGGCAGGAGGAGTAAGGACTTACAATAGCATCTTGAACTGGTGTGCTCATGCCCTTCATCTTGCTGGTGTGGCAATCCTTGAAGATTTGCACTGCATTCGGTTCAGGTTATTTTTGGTCCGCTCCTCTGTATTTGGAACAAGTCAATATAGATACGATAATATGGCATAGAAAAAAGAAGGAAGTAGCAGCTATTTACAATAGCCTCGCAATGTGTAATATAGCTACGAGATCCTGTTGTCTATTGTAATTTCACTTTAGAACAGCTGGTCTTGTTCTTCAAACAGTTAGCCTAGAAGAAGTTACACTTGTAAGGCAAATACGTAAATACAAGTTCAATATGTGATCTCATCAAATACATATACCCTACCTAATACTTTGGATCAGACCAGTGTTTAACAAGGGTTGTCTAGTCTTCATCTATAATCTATTCCACTGGAGATGTTTGGGCGATTTCATTGTTAGCCTTGCCTTCAAAGAGAGTTTTTCCAAGGTGATACTGATACTGTCGCAGAGCAGACTGAAAAACATGAGTGCATGCTTGTTTAGTTGCATCATCTTTCGGATCCAACTTGAACCTCATCTGTTGAAAAAACAATGTGAGTCTTATTAGGAGGAAGCTAGAAAGTATGGGACAGAGCAAGACAATATTACAAATTGTGGTGAATAACATTACTTACGGATAAATGGTCAAGGAAGGTGTTAAACTCGGTATCGTCTTTCTCATTCCTGTACTGGATCCATGTTGGAAGGATACGTGCAAGACACCTAACGGCAACGGCTACATTTGATACTAAATTGGCTGACTCTGTAGCATCACGTGGACTTTTTAAACCTGCCTCAAAACGGATCTCCATTCTTCCTCTAGATTTTGTTAATCTGTCAAGCATTATCCCTGATGTCTGTTTCCGCTTACGCCGTGGTGCTAGTTCAACAACGAATATGGGAAGTTTAGTGCACATCAAACTGTGAGAATATATATAAAGGAGCATGCAACTACAACTTGACTCGGTCAGCTACCATCTTGGTGTTGATGCTCATGAGGTTCATCTGATCATACCAAGTCCTGTTGTGTCAGCAGTGCTTCAGAAGTAGTGTTAGGTGTGAAGGCAGCTTGGGAACTAGCCAGTTGCAGAGCAAACGAACGAGTAACTCTTTGAGATGCCGGTACAGTTGAAGCGGATGTTGCAGCTGGTGGAGCAGGTGATACTGTGTTTGTAGATTTAGCCGGTGGACTTAGACCTACTACTGCACTATAAGTACCAGCTGAATCTCGAGGCCAGATCATTTTCTGTTGCACCCGACGAGTAACACCATTACCTACTATATTCTTTTCCTTGCTCTTTTTTGACTTTGCCATGTCAAGCCGTACCCACAACACAAAAGAATAAATTTGCTCTTCAGAACTCATTGATGCATGATACAGAGAAGCCATACTTTGATGTAAGACAACCGTATGAGGATGGAATATGTAAGAAAAACAGGATGGCATGACATATTCATAGCTATGATGTGTAAACTAAGTAGACGGATTATCAAGAAAATAGAAGTAATGCAAGCTAGACACCATATGAAAGATGCAACGAATATCACTCTGCCAAGTTAAAAGTGTCTTGTCGTAAGTGGTATTTCAAAAAATTAGAAGCAGCACAACCTAGAAATCAATGAGTGACTGACGCGGGATACACAACAATAGTACTTTGATGTAAGAACATGGTATGATAGACAGATGCAGTGTATTCTAGACACAGAAAGGCATGCCATATGCACATGTATAACGTACATACTCAACAGGTGCAATTTAATCAAAATACAAGAAACACAGTCTAGACAACATATGCAACATGAAACCAATTATCACACTGTCAATTTAGAGCAAGTGCCCGCGATGGTGGAGTATGGGAGATGAATTCATCATGTAGACTTGGGACTTCAATTGCATTAGTAGTAGTAGTGAAAAATCAAAAGTCTCTGTTTGCATCGGCCCGGAGGACCACCTACATCCCCGAACTTACTCTTTTCCTTCCTCTTTTCTTATACTGACTTATGAAGTCAAAACCACAAGAATATGAATGAAATTAGCTCTGCATAACTGGTTGATGCATGATACAGACGAACACTACTTTGATGTAAGGCAAGCGCAGGATAGGAGGATGGAACATATACAAAAAAACACAACATTGCATATTCACTGGTACGATAGGAGGACGAAATATGTATGAATAATAGTAATCCAAAGGCATTTCAACAAAATTAGAAGAAATGAAAGCTAGGCACCATATGAACATGCAACCAATATCCCTCTATCAGGTAAAAAGTGTGTCGTCGTAAGTGCCATTTCAAGAAATTAGAAGCAGTACAAGCTAGAAGATAATGCAAGATGGAACCTACATCACACTCCCAAGTTAAATGTGTCTTATGGGTAAGTGATTGTTGCAGGTATAAGTTGTAAGATATGCAGATGAAATTCAACAAAATCATAAGCAATACAAACTAGACATCATACGAAACACGCAACCACATATAACAGTTCCAAGTTAGAGAAAGCACCTATGATGGTGGAGTAGGGGAGGCGTGCTCATCATCTACACAACTACGTTGACTTTCCAACCTTGTGTTGTCTTGGGAATCTTGTTGGGAGGATGGCGGAGTAGAATCTGTAGAGATCCTCTATTTGAGTTGCTCCGAAGGACCACCATCATCCACTGCCGTAATAATTTCCTTCAGCTGTATTAATTTTGCATTGTGAAGTCAAATCGATAAGAAAAAGGAGTAAAATTTGCTCTTTAGAAGTCATTCATGCATAATACCGACGAACACTACTCGGATGAAAGGCAAACACATGATACGAGGATGGAATATGTACGAAAAACAAGACGGCATGACATATTCACACCTATGATGTGGTAACGAAGCAGAAGGCATTTCAACAAATTAGAAGCACTGCAAGCTAGACACCATATGAAAGATGCAACCAATATCACTCTGCCAAGTTCAAATTGTCTGGCGTTTCAACAAATTAGAAGTAGTACATGCTAGAAATCATATACAAGACGCAACCGATATCACAATGGCGACTTAAAGGTGCCTTATAATAAGTGACTGATGCGGGATATGCAAGAACAGTAGTCTGATGTAAGAACATGGTGTGATTAGATATAGTATGTTCTAGAAACAGGAACATGTGTCATATTCACATGCATTATGTGTAAAGTAAGCAGATGCAATTCAACAAAGTTAGAAGCAATACAAGCTAGATATCATACGCAACATGCAACCATATATAATAGTGCCAAGTTAGAGCAAACACCTATGATGATGGAGTAGGGGAGATGTGCTCATCATCTACACAACTATGTTGACTGTCTAGCCTTGCGTTGTCTTGCGAATCTGACAGAGGCAAAGGTGTCCCGTCTTTCGATGAGATGGTGGCTATCGTTTTGGTGGAAGTAGTCTTTGACGATCCGACTACGAACGTGCGAGGACGTCGCGCCTTAGCAATCCCTAAACCAACTCCGAGAAGTTATTGACCACGCCGGAGCACCATCAACCTGACCACGAAGGTCTATTTCCTGCAAGCAAACGAAGAACAAGCAAGAAACTGAGATTGCAATCTGGATATTGCAGATAATAGAGTAAAGCTTTATTAATGAAGGTGGGGTTCTGTGACGCCTTTGTCTGGTCGTCGAACACAAATGAAGTATGCGGAGTTGCAGCTATGGCGAACTTTTAATCTAAACAAAACCCAAATTGTAAACGGTGGCCTATGGGTTGTATATATGGAGGAAGGGGGGGGGAGGATTTCGTGGCCCATGGTGGAGGGGTCCGAAACCAACCCTATCTCTTGTTTCCCCACATATACGGACTCTAAAAATAGCTTATACTTATGTATTTCGAAATTACATGGGCCTGGCCCAATAATAAGGTGACGCATCACCTAGAATAGCCTCTGGACGAAATTTATGAAGTGGCATCTTGTATATTTCGTCCAAGGCTTCATGCACTCATTATGGTGGCTTCAAAGTCCTGAAATCATCAATTGTTCCCCTTGCGCATGCCATCAACTCCATGCTTGGTCTTGCTCCAGTGTTCTTCCCTCTTATCCATGCCAGGCCCTTCATTTGTGAGCAAAACAAATGTATCCTTTAATATGAACATTAGAATCATTACCAAGAAACGAAAGTACCTGATAATTTAATTGGCGTGCGTGAGCTCTAGTAATTGGCCCAGTATATGTAGCAGTAGGGGCTGTGGGAGTAACAATGGTATTGATGTCCTCATCATCCTCCCCTTCTTGAAATGAAGTCGTCCTCGACGGAAGCTCATCTTCCTCACCCAAATAAGGCAGCTCAAGTTTATATGCATTATCATTTATTTTTCCCCACACCTTAAAAGGACCATCAACACGTGGCATTAGCTTTGATTTGCACAAATCAGGAAATCTATCCTTACGCAAATATAACCAAACAAGATCTCAAGGTGCAAACACAACATGTTTTCCACCCTTATCTCCAGCAAGTTTATATTTATCATTCATACGCTCAATGTTTTCCTTAGTTAACTCATGCATTTTAAGATCAATTCAGCATGTTGTTTAGCATCAAAATTAACCTTCTCCGAGGATGGAAGAGGCAACAAATCAATAGGTGCACGAGGTAGGAAACCATACACAATTTCAAAAGGGCACATCTTAGTAGTAGAATGCAATGAGCGATTATAAGAAAATTCAATATGAGGCAAACATTCCTCCCATAGTTTCTTATTATTCTTCAAAACAACTCTAATCATAGTAGACAATGTTCTATTGACTACTTCAGTTTGTCCATCAGTTTGGGGGTGACAAGTAGTAATAAAAAGCAGCTTAGTCCCCAACTTAGCCCATAAACATCTCCAAAAGTGCTAGGAAATTTAGTATCACGATCTGAAACAATAGTATTTGGCAGACCATGCAAGCGAATAATTTCACGAAAGAACAAATCAGCAACATTAACAGCATAATCGCTTTTATGACATGGTATAAAGTGTGCCATTTTCGAGAATCTATCCACGACAACAAATATGCTATCCCTCCCCTTCTTTGTTCGTGGTAAACCTAAAACAAAGTCCATAGTTATATCCTCCCAAGGAACACTAGGTACAGGCAAAGGCATATATAAACCATGAGGATTGAGTCATGACTTAGCTTTTTGACATGTAGTGCAGCGAGCAATATAACGCTCAACATCCCGTCTCATCTTTGGCCAAAAGAAATGTGTAGCAAGTATGTCCTCTATCTTCTTCATGCCAAAGTGTCCCATTAATCCTCCTCCTTGCGCTTCCTGCAACAACAAAAGACGAACAAAGCTAGCTGGAATGCATAACTTGTTAGCACGAAACACAAATCCATCATTAACGACGAACTTGTTCCACATTCTTCCTTCTTTACAATTCTGCATTACATCTTTACAATCAATATCATGCACATATTGATCTTTGATGGTCTCCAAAACAAATATTTTGAAGTCAAGTTGTGAAAGCATAGTATAGTGACAAGACAACGTATCAGCAATAACATTTTCTTTACCCTTCTCATGTTTAATGACATAAGGGAAAGTCTCAATGAATTCAACCTATTTAGCATTTCTACGATTCAGTTTAGCTTGACTTCTAATATGTTTCAAAGATTCCTGATTAGAATGTATAACAAGTTCTTTGGGCCATAAATAATGTTGCCATGTTTCTAAAGTCTGAACAAGAGCATATAATTCTTTATCATAAGTAGAATAATTTAGACTAGGCCCACTCATATTTTCAGGAAAGTATGCAACAGGTTTGCCATCTTGTAATAACACACCTCCTAATCCAATTCCACTAGCATCACATTCAAGCTCAATAGTCTTATTAAAATCAGGAAGTTGGAGTAAAGGAGCATGTGTCAACTTATCTTTCAATACCGTGAAGGCTTCTTCCTGTGCGGTACCCCAAACAAAAGGCACATGTTTCTTTGTAAGCTCATTGAGGCGTGCAACAATGGTGCTGAAATCTCTCACAAAACGCCTAAAATCCAGCGAGGCCAAGAAAACTCCTCATTTGTGTGACCTTTTTGGGCTGCGGCCAACTCTCAATAGCTTTAATCTTGGATTTATCAACTTCAATTACCTGTGGAGTAACAACATAGACAAGAAAAGATACTCGGTCGGTGCAAAAGGTGCACTTCCCAAGGTTACCAAACAAACATGCATCATGTAAAGCAATAAAAACAGCACGTAAATGTTCCAATTGTTCCTCCAAAGATCTGCTATAAACCAGTATATCTTCAAAATAGACTACCACAAATCATCCAATGAAAGCACGTAAAACTTCGTTCATTAATCTCATGAAAGTACTAGGTGCATTAGTTAACCCAAAAGGCATGACTAACCACTCATATAATCCAAACATAGTTTTAAATGTTGTTTTCCATTCATCCCCCAATTTCATACGAATTTGATGGTATGCACTACGCAAATCAACTTTGGAGAATATTGTAGAGCCACTCAATTCATCAAGCATATCATCTAGCCTAGGAATAGGATGACGATAATGAATAGTAATATTATTAATGCCTCTACAATCAACACACATACATGATGTACCATCCTTTTTCGGCACTAGAATAATAGGAACATCACAAGGACTAAGGGATTCGATTATCTAACCTTTGTCACGAAGCTCCTGTACTTGACGCATAATCTGCTTCGTCTCCTCTGGATTGGTACGGTATGGCGCACGGTTTGGCAGTGAAGCACCGGGAATTAAGTCAATATGATGCTCAATCCCTCGAATAGGTAGTAATCCCGGTGGCATGTTTTGTGTAAAGATGTCAGTGAACTCCTGCAAAATGTTAGTGACAGCGGGAGGCAAAGAGGAAGGCACATCCTCGAATGAAAATAATGCCTCTTTGCACACAAAAACATAGCAAACAGATTTGCTGAAATCTAGCTCATCAATATCAGATTTGGTGGCAAATAAACATGCACTTTTAAATTTAATTTCAGAAGCAACACTAGATGGTTTATTATTAGGCTTCATTTGTTGCTCAAAATCTTTTGCCACAATCTGATTTTCACTCTTATTTTTCTCCTGTTTTGCTTTATTAGCTCTATTAGTATCACCTTTCAAAATGGAATCAGGAGACATAGGAAGAAAAGTAATATGTTTATCCTTATGAACAAGAGTATACTGATTGTTTCTACCATGGTGTACACATTTTTTATCAAATTGCCATGGTCTACCAAGTAATAAGGAACATGCTTGCATGGGTACCACATCACAATCAACATAATCAGCATATGTAGAGATACTAAAATGTACACTAACATCACGCGTTACCTTAACCTTGTTATTGTTATTGAACCAATGGATATAGTAAGAATGTGGATGTGGTCTTGTGGTAAGAGATAACTTCTCCACTATATCCATGCTAGCCAAGTTGTTGCAGGTCCCTCCATCAATGATGACGCGAACAGAACGTTCCTTCACAACTCCCTTTGTATGGAA
This sequence comes from Triticum aestivum, assembly GCF_018294505.1. Classification (NCBI taxonomy): domain Eukaryota; kingdom Viridiplantae; phylum Streptophyta; class Magnoliopsida; order Poales; family Poaceae; genus Triticum; species Triticum aestivum. The sequence goes on along the minus strand of NC_057810.1, from coordinate 382,483,880 downwards.
CAAATTATGCCTCTGATTTTGCTCAGCTTGTGTGACCTGCACACTCAAAACACGTTGAGCAACTAAACATTCATACCTAGCAGCATCTTCAGGAGCCACGTATTGTGTCTCATGTTCAGAATCATCTCCACCATGTTCTTCACGTGTAATAAGAGCCAAAGTCTCCTCATCATAGTCACTAGCGGACTCATACCCACCATCCTCAGTAGCAATCATCACACGCTAAGATTTGAATTCTCTCGCATAGTGACCTCTTCCCTTACAATGACGACAAATAATATCACTTGTGTGCCCTGTTGATGCCATGGAAGAAGAAGAGCTCTGTGCAGGCCCGACAGGTGCGCTCTTGGCAGATAGTGGTGGTTGTGCCTACTTTCTTGTATCATGGCTGGAGGTGGCACCTGATGGAGGTGCTGGTGCAGTGGAAGTAGAAGATTCACGCGGTGTCCATGATGAAGGTCGACCTGCAGAAAAGTTAGTTCGCGCCAATGCTTGTCGATCCTGCACTTCATGTTCAGCTTTACAAGCAAGATGGAATAAACGAGTGATATTAGTGTACTCCTTATACTCTAGAATGGTCTGAATCTCTCTATTTAATCCACCCATAAAACTTGCAAGCATAGCTTCATTCTCCTCAACAATATCACATCTAATCATGCTAGTTTATAATTCCTGATAATATTCTTCTACAGAATTATTCCCTTGTCTCAAATGTTGTAGTTTTCGAAGCAGCAACCCGTCTCTCCTCGGGATATCGTAAACATGTTAAATGTTGTTCAGTTTCTAACTCCCAAGTAAGATATACATCAGGAATGGATCTGTGGTGACCAGACCTCAAACAGTCTGATCTCTGTGCTTTAGTGTCATCCCTGGATCAGTAATGCTGACACGCACAGTACTTGAAGGATTTATAACAGAGTAGCAATCACACACTTATTACATCGAATGTCTCAAAAGAGAACTTATTACAATAAATATGGCTTAAGTCCATCTAATAACGATAACAGCGGAAGGCTTGGAAGATAAGTGAGTCCATCAACTCCAACGGCATCGCTGAGTATAGAACCACGACCTAAGGCACCTTACTCGTCGTCTGAAAAGTCTGCAACATGAACGTTGCAGCCCAAAACGGGTCAGCACATGGAATATGCTAGCAATGTAACGCATAGAGAATAAAGAACAGAAATATGCTATACTACATGCATGTATGGCTGGTGGAAATCTCTATGGTTACAATTTTGCATAAAGCCAAATTTTCCTTACTGCAAAGGAATAAATTTTATTTGACTACCATGGTGGTTGTTAAACATTGAGAAGATAGACATCCTCTCAATCCCAATTAAGAATCATCATTAACCCAACAAAATTAATTAAAGTAACATGATGAGATTCACATGATAATCCAAGTACTAGATACTCAAGATGTCCATAATCGGGGACACGGCTAGTGGTGGCCCAGTACGGCCCATCTTCATCAAGGCAAACTCAAGACCCTCGCGAGGGGCCATGCCTCGCGGTGCGGACAATGCAAGGCTTCCTCAGGAGTGGCCTCACCAGGCAGGCTCGCGAGGAGGCGGAGAGATCAAGGCAACGGTACCTTGCGAGGTGCTCGTGACGCAAACCATGATGATCTGGACCAGGCGGGCGCCAGGCGGGAACTGGCCTGCATAGTGTCCTTGTTTCCTCTTTGGTGCAAAGGGGGCAAGCACAGGCGTGGAGTACCAAGGCATCAGGCAAAGTTTACCATTTCGGTGCAACGAGACCAAGACCAGCAGAGCGGTAGGATGGAGGTCACCGTGGAGCCCAAGACGGCGTCATCGCAGTACCTTTGGCAGTCGAAGACCAACTTTAGTCAGGATAACTTGTACTAGATGTTCCCCTTCGAAATGGCCGTTGTTGGCTCCCTTCACGCTCAATATTTGGGAAGAGGACCAAGGCCTCTATAAATAGAGATAGCCACCACAGCAGAGGGGGGATCGAATCCTTTCCTACAAGAACACCACACCAGCTCAAGAACACCTCTCGCAAGGCTGTTCTTCCTCTGTACTGTTCATCATTAGCCCCTGAGGCAATCCACCACACCACACACTGGAGTAGGGTATTACACCACAACGGTGGCCAAAACCAGTATAAATCTTGTGTCCCTCGTGCTGTTCATCGTTTAGCTTAGATTCTCGTGAGGCATTTGGACGTGGATTGGTAGGGGGAAGATCGTCGCGTGCACCCCAGAGTTCAAACCTCAAGGGTCTGCCGGAACCCCACATCCGACATTTGGCGCGCCAGGTAGGGGTGCGCCAGAATCTTTCTTCTGCTATTCCGCGTTTGATCGTCCGTCTTGACCATAGCTGACGCTCGCCAGGTTCACGCCAAGCGTCGGGCTGCTCCCGCTGCTCGCGTCGCCTAGGCGGCTCCCGTCGGTGGGTGTCCCCGTCGTTGTCCGTCACCTGCCGCCAACACCGCCACCGACCCGGCGGGGAACGAGCAGCAGGCGTCGTCGCGGCACCCCTCGGTGCGGCGGGAAGGCCGCACCGCCACTGCGTCACTGACCCCAGCTGGTTCGTCATCGCATGCCCGTCGTGCTCCCACAGACATGCACGTCGTGTTTCTCCTTGGTCCTCTTCCCAAATATTGAGCGGGAAGGGAGCCAACAACGGCCATATCAAAGGGGAACATCTAGTACAAGTTATCCTGACTAAAGTTGGTCTTCGGCTGCCAAAGGTACTGGTGATGACGCCGTCTTGGGCTCCACGGTGACCTCCATACTGCCGCTCTGCTGGTCTTGGTCTCGTTGCACTGAAATGGTAACCTTTGCCTGATGCCTCAGTACTCCACGCCTGTGCTTGCCCCCTTTGCACCAAAGAGGAAACAAGGACACTGCACAGGCCGGTGCCCGCCTGGCGCCCGCCTGGTCTCGATCGTCATGGATTGCGTCACGAGCACCTCGTGAGGTACCCTTGCCTTGATCTCTCTGCCTCCTTGCGAGCCTGCCTGGTGAGGCCGCTCCTGAGGAAGCCTTGCGTCATCCGCCCCGCAAGGCTTGGCCCCTCGCGAGGGTCTTGGTTTGCGTTCATGAAGATGAGCCATAGTGGGCCACCACTTGAGCCATGCCACAGGCCGTAGGCAGGCAAGTCTGGGGACCCCATTCCCAGAATGTCGACAATAGCCCTCGGGCCCAAGGAGCTCGGACTTGTCTTAGCGGAGAAGCAAAGGGGCAAGTGCAGAGCGCCGTGGGCCCCAACAGCCTGCGGTCCTTGGGCGCCGCATGGCGATTGATTGGACGTGGGCGTCTCCGCTTCCCCATGCTGCCTCGGCAACTTCCCGACTGACAAAAAGGCTGGCCTGGGTTAGGCTTACTTTCATTACTCTCATTCGCCTTGCTTCGGATCCCCTTTCTTGCTCCTCGCCCTCCTGCTTCCGAAATCTCCAGATCTACCTCAACTTTTCACCTCCGGTGAGCAATGGCGCCCCGCAAGACCGCGGCCGGGGCTCCACCGGCCTGGTACTTGCCGGCTCTAGATCCTCCAAACATGACAGAAAAGAATCGCGCCCTCACGCGCCAGATGGTGGCGGCGCAAGGCAACGAGATGGGGGAGACTGTGCTCCGGCCCGGCTCCGCCCAGCCGGTGGACAAGGGGAGCACCTTCTACCCCCTCTTCATGAGTGCCGTCATTGCTGGCCTGGTGGCTCCTTTCTCTGAGTTCTTCTTTGATGTCCTCTGCAAATATCAGCTGCATGCTCTGCATCTCCACCCCAACTACGTTCTCCTCCTGTCGATCTTCGCCTACTACTGTGAGGCACACGTCAGGGTGATGCCCTCCATGGCCTTGCTGCGCCACTTCTTCTCCCTCCGGGTCACTGGCACCAATATCTCAGCCTGCGCAGGCTTTGTCGCGTACTCCAAAGCCAACACGATCTCAAAGGCCGGGAAGAGGGCCGACGACTTTCGGAGCAAGTGGGTCATGGTGGACGCCAGATGCACCAACTCCCTGCTGGAGCTGCCCACGGAGCAGCCCCAGGCCGTCGAGGCGTGGTCTTGCGCGAAGCTTGACGACCGGCGGGCGAAGTTGGTGCTGGAGAAGATGAACACTGACCTGAGGCCGGGCAACCTGAGGGCGGCGAAGCTGACCGAGGCCATGCTCCTAAGGGAGTTCCTGTCGCACCAGGTGTCCCCTCTTCAGGCGCACTCACGCCCGCTGTGAAGGCTCGAGGATGCGGACGCCGTCCTCTGCCTGAGCTCGGATGCCCTGGCTGACGAGGATCTGACAGCAGCCCTCCGCTTCCTGGACAGAGAGGACGTGGCAAGCACGGAGGGTGCTATGGTCCCCTTGTTCCTTCGTGACAACTGGGAGCGGGTGGTGGACACCATGCCCACCTTCGACGGGGTCGGCTTGGTGCCGACGGAGGCCCCTGAGGGCCAGGCGGCGATGGCGACGGTGGACTTGTCCTTTGATGATTCCGGCGGGGGAGAGGAGGAAAATGAGGAGGAGGAGGAGGAACGTGACTCGGAGGCGACCATCGAGGGGATGGGGGAGACTTCCCCCTGGCGTAGGTCCAGCGCCCTTCGCTACATGCCAGACGATGACGAGGCTGGCGCCAGGCGAGGGGGAGAGGACCCGCCCTTGATCCCGAAGAAGAACAGGTCTGGGCTGATCTCCCGAGGGTCTACTCCAGAACTGGTGCCGCCCGAAGCCAGCTCCAGCCCTTCTGGTGCGCCTTCCTCTACTGCTGGACCTCCCGAGGCTGAGCCCTGCAAGAGGATCTCGGGCTTCAAGCTCAGCCGGGGGCCGTGGGAACCCGCGGCAGCCGACCAGTAAGTACTCGAACTCTGCTTTGCCCTTGTTTTTGCCGTCAAGGCCTGACATCCCTTATTTTGGGTAGGCCGCCGCCTGCAGCAAAGAGGCTGAAGGGGGACACGGCGACCCCACTTGGGGCAGGCTCTGCTATCGCGGCCGCGCCTTCAGCTGTGGGAAAGGGAGGCAGCGGGGCTCGCACCTCCCCTGCTCGGTCCTCCTCGCGAGGCCAGGAGGGACGCTTTGGCGGGGAGCCAGCCACCGTGGCCCCGCTAACTCTGGAGGCGCCTGCACTTGATACTGTCGCCGAGGCTGTCAAGGCTCAGGAGGTCCCTGTCTCCCAAGCTGTGATCACGCTGTCGTCTTCTCCTCCTACTCCGCCGGTTCCCGTCTCCTCTGCCTCCTCCGCCGCCTTGGATTGCGCTGCTGATGAGCTGAGCCGGCTGTGAGAGGATCTTTGGGGCGCCGACCCCCGCCTGGTGGCCGGGCGCCTGGAGCTGGTCTCCGGCTGGGTTCACTCCGAGGCCTCCGTCCGAGCGGTGCTGAGCCAGGCTATGACGGCTTCCAAGGAGGAGAAGCAAGTCACCTCCTAGGCCATAGCCGCTCGTGACGCGGCATTGAAGGATTCTTTAACTGTCAAGGGCCACTTCAAGACGCTGGAGGGTGAGCTACAAGGGCTGCGTGATGAGCTCGCCAAGGAGGTTCACGACCATCAGGCGAAGGAGGAGGAGATGAAGGCTCGGGAGGCTGCCGTCAGGGACCGCGACGCCGAACTCTCAGCTGACCGCGGCCGGCTAAAGACGCTAGAGCAGACGTTGAAAGCGGAGAGGGTTGAGCTGGACGCCAAGGCGAAGTCTTGGCCGAGGACCGCGCGGCCTTCACGGGTTATGAGGTGAGGGCTCACAAGGTGCTGAAGACGCTTTATGAAGAGGGCCTGCAGAAACCGCTGGCTGGAGCCACGAAAGGCCCCGCCAAGCTGCTTCCCTTCCTGGTCGAGGTGCTTGAGGAGGTCGTGACCGGCATCAGCCCCATGGCCGAAGTTGAGGCTCGCGTCCTTTCCTCCGCAACGCTGACGCGGATCCTCAACCACGTCTACCTCCGCAACCCCGACGCCAACCTTGATGGCCCGCTGGAGCTTGTGGATGCCAAGCGCTAAGCCGCTGCTGCCGAGGCCGTGATGGGCCAAGCGGAGGCCTTGCTGGCGAAGTTCCACGCCTTCAACACCGCGCTCAAGCGAGGTGCTGCTGGCTCCGCGGCCTCGGGGATGGAGCTGACAAGCGCAACTCCACCACGAGCGGCGGCGCGGCCCAGGGGTGATCTTCTCATGGCTTCTTTCCTGCTTCGATTCCTGCAACATGCATCGTGCCTCGTGGAGGCGTTTAAACTTGTGTTTGGTATTGTGAGAACAATTTATGGTCTGTAATATTTGCTTCTGAATTTGCTAGATTTTGCGGTTTCCTTCCTATTTGCTTGTGTTCTACGTCGGCAGGGCCCGGCCCCGCGCATACCTCAGCTGCCTTTAGCCCTGACCAGATCACTAGGACGGGACTAAGGAGTGAGGGGCTACGTGGCAAGTTAGGCTCCTCAGTCATGATGCTCAGGACTCCCCCTTGACGCGGAAACAACAAATAGGGAGGGGGTGTAGGAGAGGACCTATCGTTCTACGTCAGTAGGGCCCGGCCCCGCGCATACCTCGACCGTCGTTAGCCTTTAGGAACTAAGGAGTGAGGGGCTACGTGACCATTTAGGCACCTGAGTCGCGATGCTCAGGAGTCCCCCTTGACGCTCAAACGGTCTTCATACCTTGGCTCCGCTTGGGGAGGGGCGCGCGACGACCAAGTCCGAGGGACCTGGCTGGGTGGCGTGCGCTCGGGCGTGACCCGGGCGTAGCCCCCGTGCCCAGCCCCCTCGGGCGGCGCTCCCAAGGGGTGGCGTTGCAATGAGGCCAGACATTGAGCTCTGGGCTCCCTGAGGTTGATACAGCCGTGGGCTGCCCTCAGTTGTTTATCACCAGCGCCGAACATAGCGCTTCCGTATGTGTACGGGCATAGCCGCTCCTCGACAGTGTTGTCAGCCAGCACGGAGCATGGTGCTTCCACTGGTACGTGGGAGGGGCCCCCCTCCGGGAGGAGCCCCCGGGGCGTGTACAGCCCCACCCTGACACGTGGCCGGCACGGTAGGGCTAGACGAGGTGTATCTGGGCACTCATGAGCCAGCGCGGGACTCACGAGGCCCTACCTCAAGGCGGGTTGCGCCTGATCTTGAGCCTTGGGCGGCTGAGTGTTCCTGCATGAGGGTTAGATGCAAATGATCTACGTCCTCAGGTCCCGGCCCTTGAGCAGGCTTAGCCGCCGCTGGTATGCCAGGTCGCGATGCCATGGACAAGGCCAGGGGGTGAGGGCTAGAGAGCCAGTAAAAGCTCCTGAGTCGCGATGCCCAGGCGCCCCCCTTTTAACGTGCAAGCGATTTGCATGAGGGAGAAAAGGGGGCCGCGACGGGCGAGATGTGATAATCATAGGCAAGTTGAGCATGAAAAGGCAATCCAACTTAGATAGAAGCAAGGAAAGGCACACGCCACTGGGTCAGGCCCGAGCGGCTTGGGGATGATGCAGCCCGAGGGGCGCCCCCAACAAGGTAAGTTGAAGACATAAGAAAAATGGAGACATGCCGTGAGGACAGACCCACGCGACCTAGGAATGATGCAGCCCTGAGGACGCTCCCAGCTGAAATGAAACTCGAAGGATGTCACCTGATACCATTGCAGAGGGATTGTTGGAGTAGCTGACGATGCGCGGTGAAGAAGCCAATCCTCACGAGCCTTCAGAACTCTGAGCCTCTGGAGGCTCTCGAGGTCCGGGCGGCTCGGCAAGGTCCATCTCCATCTCCTCCAGGAATGCACAGTGCCTGGCCACCTGAGCCTCCTGAATGCTCTTCATCAGATGCTGGTGAGCAGCAGCCGTGTTCTGCAGGCCGAAAGGCATGCGAACATAGCTGTGAGGTGGACCCTCGCAATGTCCCACACGCAAAGTCCAGAAGCGCTCCCGAGGCGCGACTCGATTGAGCCCTGGGTATTCGATGCAGACGCACAGCCCGCCATCCTCGCCTGGATGGGGGGCTACGACGGGAAGGCGGCAGCTGCCGCGCATGACTCTCGACTCCTCCAGCTCCTGAGTGACCTTGGTGATGAACTCCTGAGGGTTGGGCCCTCCTTGCCTTATGCCTCCTAGAGGGAAGCGTGCCAAGAAGCACGCCTCCAAGTGGTGCTCGAGTGCCTCCCTCGTGATCTTGGGAAAGTCGGTGGCCCTCCAAGAACGAGCCCCCGAGCCTTGCCCGAGGAGGGCGCCGGGCACACCTTCCTACACGATGGAGGGAGGCGCCCCTTGGATGGGCGCAGATCCTGGCGCGGTGTCTCCGGAGGCGCCTGCCTCATGAGGCCTTGAGCTGGGTGATGTCTTCTTCTTCTTGGGAGCTGCCCCGGGAAGGTTTCCACCCTTGCTGTCTGGGTCCTCGATTGATGTGGCTTGAAAGGCATGCTCAACAGAGCACACCGCATCCTTCTCTTCAGAGGGGACCATGATGACTCCGCCGCTTCCTGGCATCTTGAGGACGTTGTAGCCATGGTGAGTCACTGCCATGAACTTGGCCAGGGCTGGATACCCAAGGATGGCATTGTATGGCAGGCGAATGTGGGCAACGCCAAAGTCAATGAGCTCGGTACGGTTGTTCTTGCGTTGTCCAAAGGTGACAGGGAGGCAGACCTGCCCTATCTGGATAGTGGAACCATTAGTGACTCTTGAGAAAGGCTTGGTCAGCTGAAGCTGATTGTATGGCACTTGGAGATTATTGAACGTCTCGACGGACAGGACGTTGGGTCCTGCTCCGTCATCGATGAGGGTTCTGGTAACTTGCACATTGCTGATGACTGGGGAACAGAGAATTGGGAGGACACCGGCTGTTGCCGCGCACTTGAGCTGATCTACTGAGCTGAATGTGATGGCGCACGTGGACCACCTGAGAGGGCACGTGGCCTCGAGCTTGGGGAGGACTGCATTCACCTCGCGAGCAAACTGCTTGACGATGCGCTGAGAGGCTGGGGCCTGGGCACCGCCTAGGATGCAAACGATAGCACGTGGCTCCTGGAAGCCCCCAGCCCCCTCGTCCTGATGATGGTCGTCATTCCTTCTTGGCGGTTGTGGCAGAGGAGGAAGGCCCGCGTTGCCTTGTGGGCGATCCTCGCGAGGCTGATCCCTCCAAGCCGCCTCACGAGACTGGTCCTGCCAGCAGTCCTCGCGAGGCTGATCACACCACCCTTGGCGAGGGCCACGGTCGTCCCATCGTCCTCCACCTCTTCCTCCTCCTCGGCCATAGCCCCGGTCACTGCGCTCGGGGCGTCGACCGACACGACCTTCTCGCATGGCCCTGAGCTCTTGGCATTCGTTGGTGTTGTGGGTGTGGAGATCGCGGTACATGCAGTACCAGCTGCCCTTGGACGACTCCGGCTGGTCCGTGCCGCGCTTTGTATCTGGATCTGCTACGAGCACAGCCGCCCCTTTGCGCTTCACATCCTTGGCCTTGGCTTTCTTCTCTTCTGGATCTGCAGCTGGGAGCTCGAGAAGGGAGAGGCGTCCCTCCTTAGCCCTTGTGCACTTGGTCGCCAGGTTGAACAGCTCCAGAGATGTGCACAGATCTTCGTGGATCGCTAGTTCCTCCTTCATCTTGATGTCGCGGACGCCGTCGGAGAACGCCGAGATGATGGCCTCCTCGGTCACCTTGGGAATCTTGAGGCGAGCGCTGTTGAAGCGCTGGATGTACTTCTACAGGGTCTCTCCGGGTTGCTGCTTGACGCGGCGCAAGTCACCCACGACCGGTGGACAGTCGCGAGTGCCCTGAAAGTAGGCAATGAAGCGGGTGCGCATCTTGTCCCAGGAGGAGATCGCGCCAGGAGGCAGGTTCAGGAGCCATGTGCGGACACCGTCCTTGAGCGCCATGGGAAACCAGTTCGCCATGACCTTTTCATCCCCGTTGGCCGCTTCGATGCCCAGCTCGTAGAGCTGCAGGAACTCCGCGGGGTCGGCAGTGCCGTCGTAGCGAGGAGGCAGATCCGACTTGAACTTAACCGGCCAGGCCACATTGCGTAATTCGGCGGTGAAGGCGCGGTAGCCTGCAGTGGCCACCAGAGCTCTTTGCTAACGCGGGGCTTGCTCCTGGGGATTCCAGCGCGCCGCTGCGAGGAGCAGCGCGGGGTCTTGACATGCTGGCGCACGGATGCGGTCATGACGTGCCGGTACAGGAAGCACGCGAGCACCTTCTTGGGGATGAGGGATTTCTTGGCACCTCCTTTCTTGTCGCGCGGGTGCTAGACGTGGCGGGTCTCGTCCAGGGGCCGCGCGCCTTGGAGCCAGGGTGCCTTCTTCGGGAGGAGGTGGCGGAGGCACCTCCTGAGCTGCATCACCCGCGCAGGACGGAGGGCGAGGTAGCGAGAGGCACGACGCGGGGGGAACCCCCCGCGGCGCTGACGAGCTCGGTGATGCGAGCGAGCCACTCCTCGTAGAGGTCATCACGGGACGGTAGTGCAGGAGCTCACGCGCCAGGAGAAACACGGCGTGCATGTCCGCGGGAGCACGACGGGCATGCGACGACGAACCAGCTGGGGTCAGTGATGCAGTGGCGGTGCGGCCTTCCCGCCGCACCGAGGGGTGCAGCAACGACGCCTGCTGCTCGTTCCCCGCCGGGTCGGTGGCGGTGTTGGCGGCAGGCGATGGAGAACGACGGGGACACCCACCGACGGGAGCCGCCTAGGCGACGCGGGCAGCGGGAGCAGCCCGACGCTTGGCGCGAACCTGGCGAGCGTCAGCCATGGTCAGGACGGACGATCAAACGCGGAATAGCAGAAGAAAGATTCCGGCGCACCCCTACCTGGCGCGCCAAATGTCGGATGTGGGGTTCCGGCAGACCCTTGAGGTTTGAACTCTGGGGTGCACGCGACGATCTTCCCCCTACCAATCCACGTCCAAACGCCTCACGAGAATCTAAGCTAAACGATGAACAGCACGAGGGACACAAGATTTATACTAGTTTTGGCCACCGTTGTGGTGTAATACCCTACTCCAGTGTGTGGTGTGGTGGATTGCCTCAGGGGCTGATGATGAACAGTACAGAGGAAGAACAGCCTCGCGAGAGGTGTTCTTGAGCTGGTGTGGTGTTCTCGTAGGAAAGGATTCGATCCCCCCCTCTACTGCGGTGGCTATATCTATTTATAGAGGCCTTGGTCCTCTTCCCAAATATTGAGCGTGAAGGGAGCCAACAACGGACATTTCGAAGGGGAACATCTAGTACAAGTTATCCTGACTAAAGTTGGTCTTCGGTTGCCAAAGGTACTGCGATGACGCCGTCTTGGGCTCCACGGTGACGTCCATCCTGCCGCTCTGCTGGTCTTGGTCTCGTTGCACCGAAATGGTAAACTTTGCCTGATGCCTTGGTACTCCACGCCTGTGCTTGCCCCCTTTGCACCAAAGAGGAAACAAGGACACTATGCAGGCCAGTTCCCGCCTGGTCCAGATCGTCATGGTTTGCGTCACGAGCACCTCGCAAGGTACCGTTGCCTTGATCTCTCCGCCTCCTCGCGAGCCTGCCTGGTGAGGCCACTCCTGAGGAAGCCTTGCATTGTCCGCACCGCGAGGCTTGGCCCCTCGCGAGGGTCTTGAGTTTGCCTTGATGAAGATGGGTCATACTGGGCCACCACTAGCCGTGTCCCCGGTTATGGACATCTTGAGTATCTAGTACTTGGATTATCATGTGAATCTCATCATGTTACTTTAATTAATTTTGTTGGGTTAATGATGATGCTTAATTGGGATTGAGAGGATGTCTATCTTCTCAATGTTTAACAACCACCATGGTAGTTAAATAAAATTTATTCCTTTGCAGTAGGGAAAATTTGGCTTTATGCAAAACTGTAACCATAGAGATTTCCACCAGCCATACTTGCATGTAGTATAGCATATTTCTGTTCTTTATTCTCTATGTGTTACATTGCCAGCATATTCCATGTGCTGACCCGTTTTGGGCTGCAACGTTCATGTTGCAGACTTTTCAGACGACGAGTAAGGTGCCTTAGGTCGTGGTTCTATACTCAGCGATGCCGTTGGAGTTGATGGACTCACTTATCTTCCAAGCCTTCCGCTGTTATCGTTATTAGATGGCCTTAAGCCATATTTATTGTAATAAGTTCTCTTTTGAGACATTCGATGTAATAAGTGTGTGATTGCTACTCTGTTATAAATCCTTCAAGTACTGTGCGTGTCAGCATTACTGATCCAGGGATGACACTAAAGCACAGAGATCAGACTGTTTGAGGTCTAGTCGCCACAGATACATTCCTGATGTATATCTTACTTGGGAGTTAGAAACTGAACAACATTTAACATGTTTACGATATCCCGAGGAGAGACGGGTTACAACATTTAACATTTAACATGCTTAAATGAGGTCGGAAATAACAAACAACAATTCCGGAAAATCCCCATGTGTTATTTAGCAATTTAATGCAAACACAATTTTAAACATTTTAAATGTTGTTATCATGATGCGGATGACATATACAAGTTTTATGCAAGTTTGTGAGAAAGTGGGCATGAGCATATTATGAAGCATTTGGTCACCATGGCGGAACGAAAAGGGTGCCACGGCGGTGAAACAAAAATGGTGCCACGGCAACATATCCGAAAATGATGCCACGGCAACATATCGGTTCCGATAGCTCATGGAGATACCGGTGCAAAAGGAAATGGGCGTGAGCGTGTGCGCAACATGCTAGAGATGGTGGGGTGCTCCCGACTACCGGGTTCCCACGGGGCGGTGGCATGGCAAACGAGGAACGTGCACGAAACAAACGGGCATGGTGCAAACATACGATTCATCTCATACAACACATGCATTCGGTCCACGGACGTTGTCTCGGGGTTATACCTTCGAAGTGTGCGTTTCGGGGCGGTTCCAAAATCGTCGAGGGAAGTAGTCATTCATGGGTCGTAGTGGAAGTAGTTGTACTCGTGTCGTAGTGGAAGTAGACGTTCTCACGACTGAAGTTGTACACGTTGGCGGCAGTCGAACTTGACGGTCTGGTTTTGGCGGTGTAGATGTACACATTTTTCTTAGATGTCCGGGGTCGTCGGTAGAGGTACACACGTTGTAGTCGAACTTGACGGAGCCAACGTCTTCGAGGGTAATCGTGGTACTTGGGGTCTTCGGACTTGCCGGTCTCGGTTCTTGCGACGGTAGTGGTACATGGCAACGGTAGTCGAACTTGAAGGGTCATCAACGTCGTGGGACTTGGCGCATCACCGGGTGTAGTCGTACACGAGGTCCTGCCCAGGGATGGTCTTGGCCTTGGTAGTGATTCGAAACGGAGCCTTGCGGAGACAACCCACCGAAGCATGCTGCGGTTGAAGGGCATGGGTCTTCTTCATGCAAGGAACAACAAATGGAGGCGGCTGCGGCTGATGCGGTCGCAGGATGCAGGGGTGCGGCATGGAGCTTGACGGCGGGGACTCCGGGCTCCTGGTGGAACTCCTGGTGGTCGCCACCAACGGAGGAGGCGGCAAGGTGCGAGGGGACCGGGCACAGGGAGCACCACTCCCCGGCTCGATGCGGAGGAGGCGACGGCGCGACCTGCGGGGCTGGCTGGCGCCATGGACAAAGGGAGGATGAGCTCGGTGAGGAGGCCGAGCGCTGGCGAGGAGGCGGACGGGCGCGGGTCAACGGGGCGCAGAGGAGGCGACGAGGGGAAGGACTCGCGGCGGAGAGGATGGGGCCATGCGTGGGGTGGCCCTCCTGGGGGTCGCCGACGGCGGCGGGTGGCGATGGGGACGCGGGGGAGAAGGAAGGGCGAGGCCTTGGGCGGAGGCGGAGGCGCGAGGACCTCTTGTTTCATGGCGGCAGAGGGGATCGAGACGAGGGGAGCTCGATGAGTGCGGCGCTGGAGGGAGATGGGGATCGAGCAGGAGGCTCTCCCCTGCACTAGGGTTAGAGGGGGTGCGGCTGGGCCTTGGGCCGGCTTAGGTAGTGGGCTGCGGCTGGCCTAGATGGATACAAGTGGCAGCTGGGCTGTCTCTCTCTTCTCTCTCCCTCTAATTTTCTAGCAAAAAATAAATAGAGAGAGGAAAAGAAAGAGAGGGTTTGGGAAAGATTTGCGCATGGGGATAATTTTCCCGGACTCATAAAAATGAGCTTGATCCAAGAAAAATAGAAAGGCCATGATTGAAAGATTTAAATGCAAACTCATTTGAATTTAATTCAAATGGGTTTGAACTAGGACTTGATAAAAGGAAGGTCCAAAAAATGTTGAGATTTTTGGTGGAGCTCCGGAAAATGGCAAAAGAATTATTGGCAAGGTTAGAGAGTCAAAACTTGAAGCAGAAAAGGAACGAAATTATTTTGCAAGTGGGTTATGGTGATTCCAAATAAATGGAATAATTTTATTATAGCTCCCTAAATATCGGGAGGGTATGTTATAAAGAGAAGTCACCCTTCCCTCTATTTAAATGTATCGAAAAATCCATACAATTTATTTAGTTGAGTTCTAAAAATTAAATGGCATGATGACATGATGCAATGATGAATGCAGCAAACAAAACAAATCACACGACAAAACTCGGAGTAGATGGAAGTCTTCTGGAGCGTCGGTCTCGGGGCATCACAACACTCCACCACTACAAGAGGATCTCATCCCGAGATCTAGAATGGCACAGGAGAGAAAACGGAAGAGGAAGAGAAGAGGTAAGGCTAAGTTGCTTCTTCGATAAAAGAGTGAAACCAAAGAACCTTTAGAGGTTGAAAATTTGAAAGAGAGAACACAATGAAGTTGAACACAATTGAGAGCACTGCGGTAGAAAAATAGAAACAAGGAACACCATTTGAACCTTGGAGGTTGCAAAGCTATGAATGATGAGTACAATGGACAAGAAGGATTTGGAACCACTCTGGTTGAAACGAGATAAACAAGGAACAAGGAGGAACAAATTTGGACAACACTCCGGTTGAAAGGAGATGTAAGACTTGATAAGATGAAAAAGAACTTGAAGAGGTGACACAACATTCGGGTTAAATGGATAAGCACGAAAAGAACATGATCCTCACAATTCGAGATGATGAGTGAAAAGAGCAACATCACAATGCCTCCGGAAAAAAGAATAGAAGATAGATCATTGGAATAACAGAATGGAGAAGAAAATGCCAACTTCTGCCACAAATGAGCTTGGAAAGCACCCTTCCAAGAAGGTTATAATGGAGTTGTTGAAAAAAAAACAACAACAAAACGAGTAAGCTTGTAGTGGGCTTATGGAAAACATCTCAAAACTATGAGGTGACAACCGGCCACTAACAGAAACAATTGATTGCTTGGTTGAGATCAACGAAGAGATGAAAACTGCTTTTGCCGAGAGGATAGGAGAAAACTTGGATCATTGATAAGCACCACAATTAGCAACATTCCTTGGGGAAGGCTTTAGGTGAAATATGACACAAGATAACTCCAACAAGGAGATTAATGGATTTAAAATACCTCATTCTTGACAACATATGAATCATGAAACATGAAGGAAATTGTCAAGAGTGACATAACACCATCTCAAAAGATAAGGTAGAAAGAATTGCACTTCGAAATGCAAGAAGAAGAATACTTGAACTCCTCAGAAAAAACATGTGTTGGGCACCATGTTTACTTTTTGAGTATAGCTTGGCTGATCTTTACTTCAAGAGAAATCTTGAAGAACAATTGAAGAGTGAAAAGAATCCTTGACGAACCACCATGTAGAGCCTCCATGAAGAACTCCGGTAATAAAAGGATGATAGAAAGAAAGAGAAGTTGCAAATACAAGGTGAAGCCTTGCGATGATTTAGAAGGAGCTTCGCGATGATATAACCGAGAAAACTTGGAACTCTGGAAAAGAAAAGATGAACAACAAGAAACCAAGAATTTATTCCTCCTGAACAAACTCCGAAGGAAAGGATTAATCACTTGGATGAAACAAGAATAAGAATTATGTTATGTGTATCCTTCACCATTAAAATTGATGACAAGCAACGGATTTGTCATACTACTTATTCCCGTAGAAAGGATTAAGAGAGATATAGCGTAAACTTGAGAAGCTATTGATGGAACCAGCGGTAGGATTGAAACAACAAAAGAACGAATGAATTGATACGATAACGAAGGAAGAGAAATCTTGAACGAACCACCGTAAGATTTGGAGAACGAGAACTGGAAGCTGAGAATGAATAATTCTGAGAAGATGGGCTCCGGAGAATCAAACTGAAAAGACTCCTGAAATGCCCCGGATGGGTGAAAAGAATTCTCATAATCAAAAGCAATTATGAGAGGATGGCATAACGCTAGAACCATGAATCTTCAAGAGAACGGACCAAGATTTAGGAGAAATCCTTCTTCGGTCTTCAAAATCCGAGAATGATGACGAGAAACACCACCATGAATTGTTGAGATACTCCGGAATGGAGTGCATAAAGATTGAACCAACACTGAAAAATAATTTGAAATCGATCTTGGAAAACATCTGACTAATGAGATTCATTCTTACGTCAAACTTTGAAAAGAAATCGGGAATAGCTCCGGGAAAAATTAGGAGAGTCAGGTAAGATCCTAGGAAAAGACCTGTGGGTTAGGGCCCACTAAAAAGATACACCGTTGAACGATTTAAAAGAGAGATTGCGTCGGTTGAATTAAATGGCTTGAATGAGGTAACAACCTCAAAATAGTTAGAATTGATGCAGAGTGGAAACACGAATCTTCAGAGATATCTTCAGCACTCCGGAACAATTGAATAGCAAGCGAGGAATGATTAAGAGATCACCGGCATACACAAACACTTGAAACGAGGAAGGGAATATGATCAACACCGAAAGCTTGAGTTAAATCCACCGGAGAAGAAAACGAGAATGAAGAATGATGAACTTGAAACTCCAGGCCAACTTCATGATAATCACCGGGTAAGAACATTGATTGAAAAGAGTGAAGAGACTTCACATGAATAAATGGATACTCGATTAAGAAATCTGAATCCTTGAAGTTAAGGGTGGGAGGGCGAGAAAACAAAGACAACTTGGGACGGATGAAACAAACACCGTTGAGAAAACTTAGAATTGATCTTGCGAATGGGGAGAATGATGGGTTCATCTCGAAGAGAAGCGCACCGGTTGGAAAAGAATTAACATGACGAGCTCGATGATGAAGAAGGATTAGTATTCACATAACAATATGAGAACAACGTTTAAGGAAGGTATCGATTCAACATTTGACTTCAAAGCAACTCGAATACCACAAATAAAACAAAACAAAGGATTTGGCTTGCAGAATAAGCCGGAACAAACATATGATAGAGATTTCGTCCGAAGTTTTCGTGGTGGGGCCCACACGGGCTCGATCGTACAGCACCATCATGTACAAGGTAGTGCACATGACATACGAAGTGTCCCCGAACTAGCATAGCCAAGGTTTCTTTAAGACACAACGAGACCACTATAAAATCGACCGTGGAAAGGCGGACCACTAGACGTCAAACCCCAATCTCATATCATGCATCTGTCGAAAAGATATTCTAAGAGCTACTTGAATTCCCACCTATAAAACTCCCGAAACTTTCTGGTTATGCAATCTGGTGTTGGGGATATAGGGGATGCAATATATCTCACCCAAAACTAACAATCCCTACATCCAAGCTGTATCCATCCGTCAACACATAACCAAGAAACCTTCGGAAATCGTGTACCTCAACCTTAGAAAAGCATCCGTTATACGAGTTATGGCAATACTCCCGAACTCCCGCCCCAGTACTGGGTGGTGTCGAGGTTATCTCACCAACAACTGCATAAAAGAGATTTTTGATGTCGGCAAAACTCAGGTATTCCAGAACTGCAACGATAAAATTATGACGACAACACCTCGGAGCTCAACTCCCCGGGTCAATGCCACATAATAGACAGGAGGCACCAAGAACAATGTTCTCGTCACAAAACCATCGGAACGATTCCAAGATACCCGCGTGATCCTAAATTTTTTAGTGAAATTTGAGGAGAGGAAAGTCAAAACATCTACGTCAGGAGGCCTCACCAGAGCGATGAAGGGGCTGAGGAGTAAAAAGAATCCTACTCTCCGATATATATAATCCTAAGACTCAAAACATTTTTGTTCTAGACTCAACAACGCCAGCAAACAATCAAGCAGGGGGCTCCTAAGTCGGGGATGGCTCTGATTACCAACTTGTAACACCCACAATGCGGCTATATCTCCCACGTGTCGAAGCACGACTTAGAGGCATAACCGCATTGTGGTTTTGTCACAAGAAGGGTCATCTTCACACAATCCCATGTAATGAACAAGAAAGGGATAAAGAGTTGGCTTACAATCGCCACTTCACACAATGAACATATAATAAATCATACATCATTTAGAGTACACACATATAGTCCGACTACGGACGAAGCCAAAAGAAAATAAGATAACCCAACTGCTAGATCCCTGATTGTCCCAACTGGGCTCCATTACTGATCAACAAGAAACGAAACATAGCAATGACCAAGGTCTTCGTTGAGCTCCCATCTGAGCTCGGTTGCATCACCTGCACTGGTATCATCGGCACCTGCAATTGTTGGTAGTATCTGGTGAGTCACGAGGACTCAACAATCTCAAAACCCGCGAGATCAAGACTATTTAAGCTTATGGATAGGAAGTGGTAATGAGGTGGAGTTTCAGCAAGCACTAAGCAAATATGGTGGCTAACATACGCAAATAAGAGCGAGAAGAGAGCAAACGGAACGGTCGTGAACTAACAATGATCAAGAAGTGATCCTGAACTCCTACTTACGTCAAACATAACCCAAAACCGTGTTCACTTCCCGGACTCTGCCAAAAAGAGACCATCACGGCTACACACGCGGTTGATGCATTTTAATTAAGTCAAGTGTCAAGTTATCTACAACCGGACATTAACAAATTCCCATCTGCCACATAACCACGGGCACGACTTTCGAAAGTTTAAACCCTGCAGGGGTGTCCCAACTTAGCCCATCACGAGCTCTCACGGTCAACGAAGGATATTCCTTCTCCCAGGAAGACCCGATCAGACTCGGAATCCCGGTTTACAAGACATTTCGACGATGGTAAAACAAGACCAGCAAAGCCGCCCGATGTGCCGACAAATCCCGATAGGTGCTGCACATATCTCGTTCTCAGGGCACACCGGATGAGACATCCTACGAGTAAAACCAGACCTCAAGTTTCCCCGAGGTGGCCCTGCAGTCTACTCAGTTCGGACCAACACTCGAAGGAGCATTGGCCCCGGGGGGGGGGGGGTTAAAATAAAGATGACCCTTGAGTCTGCAGAACCCAAGGGAAAAAGGCTTAGGTGGCAAATGGTAAAACCAAGGTTGGGCCTTGCTGGAGGAGTTTTATTCAAAGCGAACTGTCAAGGGGGTCCCATAAATCACCCAACCCGTGTAAGGAACGCAAAATCCGGGAACATAATACCGATATGACAGAAACTAAGGCGGCAAGAGTGGAACAAAACACCAGGCATAAGGCCGAGTCTTCCACCCTTTACCAAATATATAGATGCATTAATAATATAAGAGATATTGTGATATCCCAACATAATCCTGTCCATCATGAAGCAATCTTCAACTTCACCTGCAACTAACAATGCTATAAGAGGGGCTGAGCAAAGCGGTAACATAGCCAAGCAATGGTTTGCTAGGAAGGGTGAAAAGGTTAGAGGCTGACATGGCAATATGGGAGGCATGGTAAACCAGTGGTAGGTAGCGCAGCATAGCGATAGAATGAAGCAACTAGCAAGCAAAGATAGAAGTGATATCAAGGGTAATGGTCATCTTGCCTGAAATCCCACAAGGAAGAAGAACGAGTCCATGAAGAAGACAAACGAACGTAGTCGAACGAATCCTCACAACTTCGGAACGAAACCGAAGCTAACAAGGGAAGCAAACCAGAAAGAAGCAAACAACATAGTAAACACACAAGCATAATCATGGCATGATGCACACTCAAGTATGATGCATGTCCGGTTTAACGAGGCATGGCATGGCAAAGTGCAATAAACTATACTACAAGTTAAGTGGAGCTCAATAAGCAGTGAGTTGCATATTGATGAAACACCACATCGAGTTATTTAGTTCTCTCTCGGTTATGTACACAACAATATTAAATGTTGTTAAACATGGCAAGAGGTGAGGCATAAGCAAACCACCTAATTAGGCAAGTTTAAATGAGGCCGGAAATAACAAACAAGAATTCCGGAAAATCCCCATGTGTTATTTAGCAATTTAATGCAAACACAATTTTAAACATTTTAAATGTTGTTATCATGATGCGGATGACATATACAAGTTTTATGCAAGTTTGTGAAAAAGTGGACATGAGCATATTATGAAGCATTTGGTCACCATGGCGGAACGAAAAGGGTGCCACGGCGGCGAAACAAAAATGGTGCCACGGCAACATATCCGAAAATGATGTCACGGCAACATATCGGTTCCGATAGCTCATGGAGATACCGGTGCAAAAGGAAATGGGCGTGAGCGTGTGCGCAACATGCTAGAGATGGTGGGGTGCTCCCGACTACCGGGTTCCCACAGGGCGGTGGCATGGCAAACGAGGAACATGCACGAAACAAACGGGCACGGTGCAAACATACGATTCATCTCATACAACACATGCATTCATTCCACGGACGTTGTCTCGGGGTTATACCTTCGAAGCGTGCGTTTCGGGGCGGTTCCAAAATCGTCGAGGGAAGTAGTTGTTCATGGGTCGTAGTGGAAGTAGTTGTACTCGTGTCATAGTGGAAGTAGACGTTCTCGCGACTGAAGTTGTACACATCGGCGATAGTCAAACTTGACGGTCTGGTTTTGGCGGTGTAGATGTACACGTTTTTCGTAGATGTCCGGGGTCATCGGTAGAGGTACACACATTGTAGTCGAACTTGATGGAGCCAACGTCCTCGAGGGTAGTCGTGGTACTTGGGGTCTTCGGACTTACCGGCCTCGGTTCTTGCAACGGTAGTCGTACATGGCAACGGTAGTCGAACTTGAAGGGTCGTCAACATCGTGGGACTTGGCGCATCACCGGGTGTAGTCGTACACGAGGTCCTGCCCGGGGATGGTCTTGGCCTTGGTAGTGATTCAAAATGGAGCCTTGCGGAGACAACCCAACGAAGCATGCTGTGGTTGAAGGGCATGGGTCTTCTTCACGCAAGGAACAAAAAATGGAGGCTGCTGTGGCTGATGCGGTCGCAGGATGCAGGGGTGCAGCATGGAGCTTGACGGCAGGGACTCCGGGCTCCTGGTGGAACTCCTGGTGGTCGCCACCAAGGAGGAGGCGGCAAGGGGCGAGGGGACCGGGCGCAGGGAGCACCACTCCCTGGCTCGATGTGGAGGAGGCGATGACACGGCCTGCGAGGCTGGCTGGCGCCATGGACGAAGGGAGCATGTGCTCGGGGAGGAGGCCGAGCGCTGGCGAGGAGGCGGACGTGCGCGGGTCAACGGGGCGCAAAGGAGGTGACGAGGGGAAGGACTCGCGGCGGAGAGGATGGGGCCACGCGCGGGGTTACCCTCCTGGAGGTCGCCGACGGCGGCGGGTGGTGATGGGGACGCGGGGGAGAAGGAAGGACGAGGCCTTGGGCGGAGGCGGAGGCGCGAGGACCTCCTGTTTCATGGCGGCAGAGGGGATCGAGACGAGGGGATCTCGATGCGTGCGGTGCTGGAGGGAGATGGGGATCGAGCAGGAGGCTCTCCCCTGCGCTAGGGTTAGAGGGGGCGCGGCTGGGCCTTGGGCCGGCTTAGGTAGTGGGCTGCGGCTGGCCTAGATGGTTACAAGTGGCGGCTGGGCTGTCTCTCTCTTCTCTCTCCCTCTAATTTTCTAGCAGAAAATAAATAGAGAGAGGAAAAGAAAGAGAGGGTTAGGGAAAGATTTGCGCATGGGGATAATTTTCCCGGACTCATAAAAATGAGCTTGATCCAAGAAAAATAGAAAGGCCATGATTGAAAGATTTAAATTCAAACTCATTTTAATTTAATTCAAATGGGTTTGAACTAGGACTTGATAAAGGGAAGGTCCAAAAAATGTTGAGATTTTTGGTGGAGCTCCGCAAAATGGCAAAAGAATTATTGGCAAGGTTAGAGAGTCAAAACTTGAAGCAGAAAAGGAACGAAATTATTTTGCAAGTGGGTTATGGTGATTCCAAATAAATGGAATAATTTTATTATAGCTCCTTAAATATCGGGAGGGTATGTTATAAAGAGAAGTCACCCTTCCCTCGATTTAAATGGATCGAAAAATCCATACAATTTATTTAGTTGAGTTCTAAAAATTAAATGGCATGATGACATGATGCAATGATGAATGCAGCAAACAAAACAAATCACACGACAAAACTTGGAGTAGCTGGAAGTCTTCTGGAGCGTCGGTCTCAGGGCGTCACATGCAACCCCTTATAGGGGTGCGTGTTACATATACCATGTTCACTGTCTTAACTTCGGGGGGGGATTGCTTCTGATCCCTGGTGTTCGGTTGGCGAGTCTCTTCGTCATCGCTGTCACTAGGCGGCCCCTTCACCTTGTGCTTGCCAACTTGTTTAAAAACCCAACAGCTCCTGCTGGTGTGACTGGCTGGTTTAACGGGGGTGCCATGAATCTGGCAGGGCCGATCCAGTATCTTGTCTAAATTCGATGGTTCGTCTCTGTTTGCCTTGAATGGCCTTTTCTGTTGACCAGGTTTGCAACCAGTGAATCTGGCGTTTACCACTGTGTCTTGCATTCCTTCAGTGATATTGTGACATTTGTGTTTATTGTGTCGTGGCTTGCCGTTGCCATCTCGAACTTCGGAAGTACCCGAATCATCGATGTTGTTGCTTCTACGAGCAAGCCAGCTGTCTTCTCGTGCGCAAAAATGGGTCATTAGAGTGGTAAGGGCAGTCATGGATCTTCATTTTTCTTGACCGATGTGGCGGGCGAGCCACTCATCTCGAACGCTATGTTTAAAGGCCGCGAGGGCTTTGGCATCCGGACAGTCAACAATTTTGTTCTTTTTGATCAAGAACCTAGTCCAGAGCTTCCTGATAAACTCTCCGAGCTGCTGGATGATGTGACTTAGGTCATCGTCGTCTGGAGGCCGAATATATGTACCTTGGAAGTTATTGCGGAAGGCGTCTTCCAAGTCCTCCCAGCTGCCGATGGAGTTCTCAAGGAGGCTGTTCAGCCAGTGTCGCGCTGGCCCCTTTAGTTTTAGTGGGAGGTATTTGATGGCGTGGATGTCATCACCGCCGGACAAGTGGATATGGAGGAGGAAATCTTCAATCCATACTGAGGGTCTATTGTTCCATCATATGATTCGGTATTCATGGATTTAAACCCTTCCGGGAATTCATGTTCCATTACTTCATCAGTGAAGAAAAGGGGGTGTGCGGCGCTTCTATGTCGGGCCACATCGCGATGTAGCTCAGATGGAGTTCGTCTGCGATCCTCGGACCGGGCGTTATTGTGTTTGTCACGTCTGGCTAGATGGTCGTCATTGTGCATCCGGGCACATCCCCGTGATCTGTAGATCGATCTGATCTGACCTGCTCTGTTGTCTAGGTCCTGCCGCGGGTCATATGTATGATCTTGAGCTGCTGTCTCTGTTTTTACAGCGAGGTGGTGCGGGCTGGTGTTCGGCTTGAGTTGCCGCTTTGTCCCGACCACGTGGTGGTCGGTCAGCCGCATTACACGCTGGTAGGAAGGGCTCCAGTGCCTCGTCATCGAATTGGGGTAACAATTTGCCTTTCGGGTAAGTTTTGGTTAGGCGCTTGAGGCCATATTCTTCGGCTGCTAGGACATTAGTCCATCTATCGTTGAGCAGATCTTGATCAACTTGAAGCTGTTGTTGCTTCTTTTTTAGGCTCCTTGAAGTGGCTATTAGCTGGCGCTTAAAGAGCTCCTGCGTGAGAGGGTCCTCAGGCACGATAAAATCTACATTGCCGAGGCTCACCTCATCCTTGGAGAGTGGAAGGTAGTCACTATCCTCCGAGTCTTCGTTCATGGCTTGTTCATCAGGGCTAACTCGCCCATCTTCCCATTCGTCCTGTTCGGAGGTAGGCTCAACGGGGTCTTCGTTGTCTTCGGCATCGTTCGGTGTATTATTTTCTCCTCTGCCGGCATTACTGTTTTTTCCATGGCATGGTTTAGAGCGGCACCATTGACATCGGCGCTTTGGCTGTATCATAGGAGTATTATCCTCGACTGGATCCTTTTCATTGTCGCTGTTGTTTTCGTTGGGTGTATCCACCATGTATACATCGTACGAGGAATTGGCTGTCCAACGCCCTATAAGAGGTGGTTTTTGTGCCTGCTCCTCTCCGGCATCATCGTCCATACCGTCGATGTCTTTGGAGCCGTAATCGAGCATGTCGGTTAAGTTTTCGACAGTGGCTATGAAGTGGGTGGTGGGTGGGAAGCGGAATTCTCCGTCATCAGCTTCCAATTCAAGCCGGATATAGTTCGGATGATAGTTCCCCGATAAGGAGAGGGATTTTAATGACTTTAGCACATCGCCTAAGGGTGAGCGCCGGAAGATGTCCGCGGAAGTGGATTCAACGATCGGCGCCTGATCAGACTCGATGGGCACAGATGCACACAGTTCAAAACCTATGGCCAGAGACAAATCTGAGTTTCCGATGACACATGCCTCGCTCAAGGTTGGATCTGTGTGCGGCTCTAACACCATTGATTCTGCGGCTAGAGCTTCCCGTCCTCGAACGGCGCAGTCTGCTCCGGATTTAGGGCTAGAGCAGTTACATGCGCTATGTCCTGGGCACAGTCTGATGATAGATTTAGGTCATGTTCATCATGGTGGCAGGGAGCGGCTGTCATGCCTCGAATCCGTCGAAGGTCAAGTCTCCACGGACATCGGCAACGTAGTTCAAGCTTCCAAACCTGACCTGATGGCCAGGGGCGTAGCTGTCGATCTGCTCGAGATGGCCAAGCGAGTTAGCCCGCAGTGCGAAGCCGCCGAATACGAAAATCTGTCCGGGGAGGAAAACCTCCCCCTAGACTACATTGTTGTAGATGATTGATGGAGCCATCAAACCTTGTTGCGACAACGCAGTGGAACTCTCAATGAAAGCACCAATGTTGGTGTCAAAACCGGCGGATCTTGGGTAGAGGGTCCCGAACTGTGCGTCTAAGGTTGATGGTAACAGGAGGCGGGGGACACGATGTTTACCCAGGTTCGGGCCCTATCTATGGAGGTAATACCTTACTTCCTGCTTGATTGATCTTGATGAATATGAGTATTACAAGAGTTGATCTACCACGAGATCATAATGGATAAAACCCTAAAAGTCTAGCATGTATGATTATGATTCTGATTTCCTCTACGGACTAAGCCCTCTGGTTTATATAGACACCGGAGGGGACTAAGGTTGTACAAAGTCGGTTACAGAAAAAGGAATCTTCATATCCAGGCGCCAAGCTTGCCCTCCACGCCAAGGAGAGTCCCATCCGGACACGGGAGAGAATCTTATGTCTTGTATCTTCATATCCCATCAGTCCGGCCCATGTTACATAGTCCGGCCGTCTAAGGACCCCTTAATCCAGGACTCCCTCAACGGGTACCTGGGATCTGGTGGGGGCGGGCTCGCTGCTTCTCCCCACGCTGTCGGGTGTGCGATCGACAACAGGCGTCGCCGCTGGCGGGAGCCTCATCTTCTTAGCATTGGGTTCAACCGACTCCAGTTTCCTCAAGGGCATTGCGTCTAGCTCACGCATTTGAGTAGAGTAATGAATGATGAGCCTAGTTATAGTGTGAGTGAAGAAGAAGGGGAGCTGGGGGTTTTCTGTAGTAGTGAGGAAGAAGGGGAGCTGGGGTTTTCTATAGGAGTGAGGTGAGGAATTTGGGGGTACGAGTGGAGCGAGCTGACGTGAGGTGGGTGGGAGTGAGGAGGAAGAAGAGCACCCAGGTTTTTTTGGGGGGGGGGTGCGGTGTGATGGGTAGGGCCTCTCATTAAGTAAATATATGGGATTTTTAATTGATTTTATTATTTACTAGGGTGGATGGGCTGTTTTGTCTTGGTCTCAAAGAAACAGTTACTACTAGTATAGTGGAGACACTCTACAGCTATCCAGAAAAATAATTACTACTAGTACAGTGGATACACTACCACTTCTGGCTCCTACGAGGTCATCGAAATGTCTCCCTCTGCTAAACCGACATGCGGGCCATTCAGCATGCGGACCCAAATGCCATCCACCAAATTAGAAGGCAGTATGCAGGCGGAGAGTCACCCCGTGTCACATCCTAGCTGGTTCATGCATTAGAGTGTTGCACCATGTTTACTTTTCCAGAAAACATGAAATGGGGATGACAGAACCCCCAGGACCCCTGAAAACAACTAGGGTTTTACTAAAATTATTTTCAATGAACCTGAAATGCCCTTCTAAAAAGTCTATCCTTTTTGTTTTGGGTTAGAACCTCTGACAAAATGGGTTCACATTTTTCTAGGACACATAAGGTCATTGGATTAAATCATTACTATTAGCATTTGGGCATATAAATGCTATAAAATATTTTAAATGCCCAAATAATTCTGAAAATAAGTGTGGGCTGTTGGAAATAATCTAAACAGAGCCCCTGATTATTTTCAGGATTTTTCAAGATGCCTAAGTATTTTTAATAAAGCCACACATTTACAGAAAAATAGAAAATAGAAAATAAAAGAGAAGGAGGGAACTTACCTGGCCGTAGCCCACCTGGCAGCCCACCTGGCAGGCCCAGCACTGTGCTGGCCCATGCCTGCCAACTGCTTCGTCCTCGCCAGGCAAGCACAGAGGTGACGCCGGCGAGCACGAGCTTGCCACGGTGCCACCTACTTGCCGCCCGCGCCCCTGGACACCTGGGTGAGCTCCACGTCGCCGCCCCGACCCCGTGGACACCTCACTCGCCCCCTGCCTTTCTCACTCGCTCTCATGCACCATGGCCGACGCTGCTGCGCCGCGCCACCGTAGTTCTCGCGGCCTCCGTCGTCCCCGCGCCATGCCACCAAGTCCAATAGCTTCGCCGTCGTCGTCTTCGTCGAGCAGCCCAAGCGCCAAGCGCTTGCGCGCCCTGCTTGGTCCTCTTCGAGCTCGACTTCACCGAGCACCGCCACAGATCCCCTTCGCCGTCGCCGCCGCATCAGCTCGTCCCCGACCACGCCGTTTGCTCCTACGTGACCGTCGTGAGCTCAGCTGCCTCCCCATCCTCTCTGTTTGCCTTCTTGTGCACCGTAGCGACTGCACGAAGCTCTATCGCACATGCCGCAGCCGAGCTCGTCGCCGACGTGACTCCGGCCACCCACTGGCCACACCCCCATGACCAACACACTCCGCGCACTCGCAGGAACCCGTTGCACCACTCCACGCGCCTCGCCGTACCCCGTAGCTTCGGGTTTGACTTCAACCGACTCCGGCAACCACCAAGGTCGTCGCCGGCGCCGTTCCCGGCCAACCTGAGCTCCACCACTGCCACCAAACGACGCGGCTCGTTCCCAGCTACGCGTAAATGGTCTCCACCGCCCATTTGGTCGCCGGAGCACGAAAACACACTCCCACCGCCACGTCTGGCCTCGCCGGCGGCTAAACGCCGGTGTGTTTGGCCCCGTTGACTTTGACTGGGCGGGCCCAGGTTGACTACCCCCTGAGTCTATGACAAGTGGGGCCCGCTCTGCTAATTAACCTAGGGTTAACACTAACTAATTTTAGTTAGTTTAACTAACTGCTGACACGCGGGACCCACTGGTCAGTTTGACCTGGACCAGCTCCATTGACAGATGGCGTCACCCTGACGCAATGCTGATGCATTAATTCAATTACTAGAATTATTCTTATACAGGAAATTCCAAAAAATAGTACAAACTTCAAAATTCATAGAAGTTGATCTGTAACTCCAAATGCAAAGTTTTATATATGAAATTTGATCAGAAAAATCCAATCTTTCCATCTGTACTAGTTTCATGCATGTCAGAACATTTTAACCTTGCTGTTCAGGTGAAACAAGCAAATGCACTTATATGACCTCCTATTATGAGCTAGCATTTGAATCCTTGATTCAAATGTGCTCAAACTATTCTGTCCTAAGTTGCACTAGCCCAAACACACTCATTTTTTCCATGTCATTGCATGCATCATATTGTTGCATATTGCCATGTGGTGATTGTGTTTCGATGTGTACTTCGTGGTAGGTTCTCCCTCCGAGGATATTCACGAGTATCCAACTGAAGGGCAGTATTCCACTACCACTCCGTCAGGCAAGCAAAACCCCCTTGTTCATTCCGATACAATCCTACCCTCTCGCTCCTACTCTCTTTTACTTCATTAAGACAACAACGATTCATCTGTTACTGGCTGCGGTAGCTGAACCCCTTTATCCTCTGCATGACCTGTCATTGCCACATTAAATAGATGAAACCCACTAGCATGAGTAGGAGTTGTTTGAGCCCTGTTGTGCCTACTCATTCATGATTGTTTGTCATGCCGGCTACTGCTTAGAGTTGAGTCAGGTCTGATTCATCGGGGATGAATAAGAGGTGTGTGAACATGTCCTACTGTGTGTGAGCTAAGTGTGTGAACACGATTTGGTAAAGGTAGCGGTGAGAGGCCATGTAGGAGTACATGGTGGGTTGTATCATTGAAGCCGTCCTCAGGAACTAAGTTCTGTGTTTGTGATCCATGAAACAGTCACTACCACGCATTGGGCCCAAAACCAATGGACCCTCTCGGCTTCTTAATCACCCTTGTCCTCTGTCTAGGAGTTGCAAGTAGTCTCTGGTGTTTGTAGTATGCCGGGCGCCCGTTTGGTGTCGCGGAAACCTGTACACATTGTTCGGGGCCGTATGTGGAAACCTCTGCCGGACATCCTGCGGATGGAACCTGAATAGGGGATAAACCTGGATAGAGACTTGAGTGTTTAGGTAGGCTGTGGCCGACACCCACGTTGGGCTTCCACTTGAAGGTTGCCGAGTACATGTCATGTAAATGGCGGTAAGTGGTGAGAGCGTGTGTGAAGAAGTACACCCCGGCAGGGTTAACATCATCTATTCGAATAGCCGTGTCCGCGATAAAGGACTTCTGGGTTGCCTGTACAGTTCATAGACAAGTGAAAGTGGATACTTTAAAATGCGCAAGATAAGCGTGAGTGCTATGGATGGCGTTCTCGTAGGGAGACGGGAGCGGATCCATAGTGGTGTATTGGTTGGTGAATATGTGGACTCGTGTGCGCCACCTCAAAAGAGTTACTTGCAGTCGTAGTTCAGGATAGCCACCGAGTAAAAGCTGGCTTGCTGCAGTTAAACCCACCATCCCCTATGTTGATAATGATGCATATGTAGTTAGTTCTGATGTAAGTCTTGTTGGGTACATTTGTACTCACATTTTCCTATTTTATGTTTTGCAGAGAGACTTTAGTCTTGCAAGTAGTTCCGCGTGGACTTCGATGTTTAGCTTGTTACCTTAGCTACGATCTTGTGCTCTCGGCAGGATCTGGTAGATAGTCAAGCTTCTCAGCCTTTTCATTTGTAGATGTCTGTACTCAGACATGTTAAGCTTCCGCTTGTGCTTTGACTTGTATGCTTTGAATGTTGGGTCACGAGACCTATGTTTGTAATATCTCGCTCCTTGGAGCCTATTGAATAAAATACTTGAGTTGTAGAGTCATGTCGTGATGCCATGTTGTATTTGCACATATCGAGCATATTGTGTGTATGTTATTGAAATGCTTGGTATGTGTGGGATCTGACTATCTAGTTGTTTATCCTTAGTAGCCTCTCTTACCGGGAAATGTCTCCTAGTGCTTCCACTGAGCGATGGTGGCTTGCTACTGCTCTGGAACACTTAGGCTGGCCGGCATGTGTCCTTCTTTGTTCCTGTGTCTGTCCCTTCGCCGAATGTCACGCGATGAATACCGGAGTCCTATTAGCCCGCTACAGCCCGGTTTACCGGAGTCCTGCTAGCCCAGTGCTACAGCCTGGATTCACTCGCTAATGACCGACACGTTTGATGCTGGGTCATGGATGCCTGTCCCTGTAAGTTTGTGCCACTTTGGGTTTACGACTAGCCATGTCAGCCCGGGCTCCTTATCATATGGATGGTAGCGACACTATCATATACGTGTGCCAAAAGGCGCAAACGGTCCCAGGCAAAGGTAAGGCGACACCCATGGAATACCGTGCGTGAGGCCGCAAAGTGATATGAGCTGTTACATGCTAGATCGATGTGGCATTGAGTCGGGGTCCTAACAGCTTTGGTATCAGAGCTTGACTGCCTATAGGATTACCAAGCCAAACTGGTCGAAGTTGAGTCTAGGAATTCTTTAGTTATATAAGGGAATTGATTGTGGGATGGAACGTAAGGCTCTTTTTACTCCTCATACCTTATGCCCTTCTGATCCGAGTCATCGTATCTTTCCTACGGGGTTAAGAAACTAGGATTTCTCTTCTTTCTATTAGGATCACATGTTACTAATCCGTAGACTTATAAGATTGTTGGATTTAAGCCTCAGTTCAGTTCCTACTATCTCCATGTATTCATAGTTGATCTCAGAACTTGGATATTATGATGATTGAGTGGTTATGCCACCATTTTTGTAGCATCTCTCCAATCCTTTTGAGCATTTACAGCCGTTATGCTGTCCGAGTCATCCCAGGTTTCTAAACAATCTGATGCATTTGCAAATCCCTTCTTTCCGTTCCCGAAGTTTCCTTGTGCCAGATCAACCACACTAACTAGTGTGTTGGGGTACTTCATTGCCTCGACATTTATGTTGGATCTATTATTATTATGACCCTAGGTGTCTAGAGTATCACCTAGTAATCTAGCCACATTTTGTGTCCCATTGTGATGATTCTGGTCTTCATTCTCGAAAGCATCCCGTGATGCAACTTAGTAGTAGGTATTCTACTTCTGGGTTTTGAACCCGAGATTCACCCCACTTACCTCATGTTGATAGTGTTTGCTAGTTTCTTTAGGAAATTAGTAACCTTTGCATTAGTCCTCGAGGTTCGTGGTATTTCCTTCTTCCAAATACTATGAACCACTTACGGCAGATGTTTGTTGCATCAAAGATCACAACCGGAGTGCTCTCGATGGGTTCTCCATTCTATATTGCGACTCTGCCTGTTCTACTTTTCTGCATGGGTTATTCAGAAGAAACCTGTTGAACTTGATTCAACATACTAACCTATGTGTCCACAACTCAGAAAGTTATATGTTCCTTGAGTTGTTCTCTCTAGTTGTATTCTGACCCCCGTCTATCATTTGATAGTCAAGGGTATGCGTGCATTCGTTCATCGATGCCTATTACCCTTGTGTTCCATCAAGCCATTCTATTTGGAATGACTTGGAGAAACAAACTCCAGTATCTCATCCATTTCCAGGATTGGATCAAAGTAGTTGTACCTCACAGATCAAAATCCCAATCCAGCTTTTGATTCTGTTCTACCCTAGAGTATTACCCCCTTTATGTCAGGATTTTCATGAGAATCGCACCAGCTCTTGTGAATTCTTGACGCAGTGATACTTCTTGCCATCATTATTCATTTCTCGGTTTCCGTGTTGTCGCAACCGGAATGCCGACAAGTGAATCATGGTGTGTGAAATCAATACTCCTAGCAACTCTGTTGCTTGGTAGTTAAATGGACAATAACCCCATTCTTAGCGTGTTGATTATTGAATCATCACCCTAAGGTTGATCGTGCTACCTAGCCTTATTTCTGGTGCACCTTTCGATCAATGAGTTAGGATAGTGCCAATCCTTGCTTATCTGATCATATCATCTTGCCCTGAAAAGCAAGATTGTTCTCGAGCTTAGTAACATATTGGTGGTTCGTGACTTTCCGAATATCTTCTAGGAAGTATCACCAGGTCGTCACCTGACCGCTATGTTGAGTTCGTGATCAAGTTGGTTTTCTTGTAAGCACCCTTTCCCCAAGAATCTGTGTCAGATATCCTGAGCTAGTCGGTTAAGCTAAACAACAACTTGGAGAGTTGGAAGATGAAAGCTTGTCCGATTTAAGTTCATTTTACGGGATATCTTGTATGTGTGTTGAAGAAAGATGATATCTTCATCGATTGATCCTCGTGACCAGTTGTTGGACCTATTGTCTTACCAAAACCTTGATCTGAGTGTGGGCTATCCTCAAATCAAATCAGAACCAACGATGTTCTTAATGTTGTCTTACTCGTGGTTGATCCCTCGAACATACACCATTATATCCTTTGGTCTGACCAATATTATCACTTGTTCTCATAATTAGGGACTTCCATTTTTATGGAAACCTGGATAAATTGTTGTTGAGCCCATCGACAACATCCTTATCTTCTCCATAATCTTGTTGAACATTAAGCTAATATTGGAAAATTTTGAAAGCATTTCTTCATGCTAGCTCATGAAGCATATGTTCGGATGTAAGGAGTGATTTTCTCCAGTTCATGTGCATGTGATGCAAGTTGCCGCCGTGAATCCAAGAAATTCAATGTTGCTTCCTCTGGAATCACCCCAGATCAGTCATGCATACGTGCTAAGTATTCTATGGTTTGAAGACTTGCAACCTTCATTATATACGTATCCCTAGCACACCAAGCCACTAATTGATTTGTTCAAGGAAAAGGAGTTGATGTGCTAATCCTAGGTCATGCACAAGACTTCGTTACCCTAGACCCACCTGAACTCGGTAGTGTTTTATCATAAGACTATTATGTGGTCATGCTTGTCTGGGACATCGTGTTCACATGTGTTTAGCAGAACCAGCTCATGTTTTGGAGCTTGCTATCGTAATTCATTTCCCAAGAATCTTGCAACGTCATCTCGTCGATTTGTGTTGCAAACTTTAATTTTCTTTCTAGACTTGATAAGTCTGGAATATTCTAACACCAACCAGATCTGAACCTCAGGCAGATATGATGGTTGGAACGTGTACCAAGAATTATAATATTGGTCTCTCTGTAACCCGGTAACGTTGATGTCATGGCCAACACACCTAGCTGGAAGGCCTATTATTGTAGTATCTTGGTTGAAGAAGTTGGCCACCTCCCCATAAGGATTTCGCAAGATTTACTTCCGTAGTTATTCCTTATGGATTCTTGAGCTTCCGAAGTACGACCTGTTACTTGATGTTCTAGATACCAAACTATTTCAATAGATGGGTTACGCTAGCACATCAAGGAGAACATTAGAAGCGGAGTGCTAAATGTCTCCCGGTCGATCATCCAGATTTTGTCCCCTTGGCTCCGCTAAGGTGAAATCTGAGAAAGTGTTATCTTCCTTTACATCTGCATCGTCCATCACTATTCATCATGGTAGTTTGTTGTGTTGCCAGGATCCTTGACACGGATGTTGGTAAAACCTTGATGAATATGGAAATGCGAAAGTTCTTGAGAGCACGCATAAGCACTAGGTGTTATCATCAACACTAACTGGGATTGCTCCTAGTTTTCCTCGGTGATGCTACAACTTTTCAATAGTGGGCTCACTTTCGTCTGTTGAGTTTCCCCAGTTACCAGAGTCATTCCCAGCATTTGCATTCGTTTCCAGCTTGCACCCCCAATGTGCCATTCCACCATGGGTTCCATCCATTTCCGGTGATAAGCAAATCACCCCTTGTGTTGTCTTCAACAAGGTAATCCACATCATCCATACTAGTCTGAGTACGCAATTCTACTGAACTCTTCCAAACGATCAGTCGTGATCTGCCTTCGGCTGGTATAATGAGTTTCAATGATCTCTGAATCAAAGGTAATTCTTTTTGCCACTTAAGGTAATAATTCTACGAGTCACCTCCTCTAAGATGTTCCATTATGGTATCATGGCAACTCAACTCCTAGCTACTTTGACAACCGTTCACCACCTTCTTAAGTCTGGAATTGTTGTCTACCTAGTGAACCTCCGTCATCTGTTCCACTCCATTCCTCTAGATGTGTGCTTCGTGTCTCAGCTCGAGAGATGTTGCTATGTCTCATTCCGTGAGTTGATCCTATGTTGTTCGACCTTCAATAAGATCGATCCTTCTAGAGTCTTTCTTTCCCTCTCGTAGTCATGTTAGTTGGAGTTCTTAGAGCAAGACATCGAGACAATGATGGTGATTGAATCAACGTCCTTATGAAGTGCAACCTGGATCATGAAGATCGTGTCAGCTTGTGTCCCTTTGTCTTCTTACCTCACGTCTTGAATCTCGTGACGAGATTCTTGTTTAGTAGGGGTGAGTTGTCACATCCTAGCTGGTTCATGCATTAGAGTGTTGCATCATGTTTACTCTTCCAGAAAACTTGAAATGGGGATGACAGAACCCCCAGCACCCCCCTGAAAACAACTAGGGTTTACTAAAATTATTTTCAATGAACCTGAAATGCCCTTCTAAAAAGTCTACCTTTTTGTTTTGGGTTAGAACCTCTGACAAAATGGGTTCACATTTTTCTAGGACACATAAGGTCATTGGATTAAATCATTACTATTTGCATTTGGGCATATAAATGCTATAAAATATTTTAAATGCCCAAATAATTCTAAAAATAAGTGTGGGCTGTTGGAAATAATCTAAACAGAGCCCCTGATTATTTTCAGGATTTTTCAAGATGCCTAAGTATTTTTAATAAAGCCACACATTTACAGAAAAATAGAACACAGAAAATAAAAGAGAAGGAGGGAACTTACCTGGCCGCAGCCCACCTGGCAGGCCCAGCACTGTGTTGGCCCATGCCAGCCAGCTGCTTCGTCCTCGCCAGGCAGGCACAGAGGTGACGCTGGCGAGCACGAGCTCGCCACGGCGCCACCTACTTGCCGCCCGCGCCCCTCGACACCTAGGTGAGCTCCACGTCACCGCCCCGACCCCGTGGACACCTCACTCGCCCCCTGCCTTTCTCCCTCTCTCTCCCGCACCATGGCCGACGCTGCTGCGCCGCGCCACCATAGTTCACGCGTCCTTCGTCGTCCCCGTGCCGCGCCACCAAGTCCAACAGCTCCGCCGTCGTCATCTCCGTCGAGCAGCCCAAGCCCCGAGCGCTCGCGCGCCCTGCTTGGTCCTCTTCGAGCTTGACCTCACCGAGCACCGCCGCAGATCCCCTTCGCCGTTGCCGCCTCATGAGCTCGTCCCCTACCGCGCCGTTTGCTCCTACATGACTACCGTGAGCTCAGCTGCATCCCCGTCCTCTCCGTTTGCCTTCTTGTGCACCGTAGCGACTGCACGAAGCTCCACCGCACGCGCCGCCGCTGAGCTTGTCGCCGACGTGACTCCGGCCACCCACTGGCCACATCCCCATGTCCAACACACTCCCCGCACTCGCAGGAACCCGTAGCACCACTCCACATGCCTCGCGATACCCCGTAGCTTTGGGTTCGACTTCACCCGACTCCGGCGACCACCAAGGTCGTCGCCGGCGACGTTCCCGGCCACCCCGAGCTCAACCACTGCCACCAAACGACGTGGCTCGTTCCCAGCTACGCGTAAATGGTCTCCATCGTCCATTTGGTCGCCGGAGCACGAAAACGCACTCCCACCGCCGCGTTTGGCCTCGCCGGTGGCTAAACACCGGCGGGTTTGACCCCGTTGACTTTGACTGGGGGGGCCCAGGTTGACCACCCCCTGAGTCTATGACAAGTGGGGCCCGCTCTACTAATTAACCTAGGGTTAGCACTAACTAATTTTAGTTAGTTTAACTAACTACTGACACGCGGGGCCCACTGGTTAATTTGACCTGGACCAGCTCCGTTGACTGATGACGTCACCCTGACGCAATGCTGACGCATTAATTCAATTACTGGAATTATTCTTATACAGGAAATTCCAGAAAATAGTACAAACTTCAAAAATTCATAGAAGTTGATCTGTAACTCCAAATGCAAAGTTTTATATATATAATTTGATCAAAAAATCCAATCTTTCCATTTGTACTACTTTCATGCATGTCAGAACACTTTAACCTTGCTGTTCAGGTGAAACAGGCAAATGCACTTATATGACCTCCTATTATGAGCTAGCATTTGAATCCTTGATTCAAATGTGCTCAAACTATTCTGTCCTAAGTTGCACTAGCCCAAACACACTCATTTTTGCCATGTCGTTGCATGCATCATATTGTTGCATATTGCCATGTGGTGATTGTGTTTCGATGTGTTCTTCGTGGTAGGTTCTGCCTCCGAGTATATTCACGAGTATCCAACTGAAGGGCAGTATTCCACTATCACTCCGTCAGTCAAGCAAAAACCCCTTGTTCATTCTGATACAATCCCACTCTCTCGCTCCTGCTCTCTTTTACTGCATTAGGACAACAATGATTCATCTGTTACTTGCTGCGGTAGCTGAACCCCTTTATCCTCAGCATGACCTATCATTGCCACAACAAATAGATGAAAACCACTAGCATGAGTTGGAGTTGTTTGAGCCCTATTGTGCCTACTCATTCATGCTTGTTTGTCATGCCTGCTACTGCTTAGAGTTGAGTCAGTTCTGATTCATCGGGGATGAATTAGAGGTGTGTGAACATGTCCTACTGTGTATGAGCTAAGTGTGTGAACACGATTTGGTAAAGGTAGCGGTGAGAGGCCATGTAGGAGTACATGGTGGGTTGTCTCATTGAAGCCGTCCTCAGGAACTGAGTTCTGTGTTTGTGATCCATGAAACAGTTACTACCACGCATTGGGCCCGAAACCAATGGACCCTCTCGGCTTCTTAATCACCCTTGTCCTCTGTCTAGGAGTTGCAAGTAGTCTCTGGTGTTTGTAGTATGCTGGAGGCCGTTGGCAGCGCTGACCGCAGGGGTGGGCTATGATGCGGTAGGCACGTGAACGGGTATGTCGGGCGCCCTTTTGGTGTCGCGGAACCCT
Source organism: Triticum aestivum (assembly GCF_018294505.1). Taxonomy (NCBI): domain Eukaryota; kingdom Viridiplantae; phylum Streptophyta; class Magnoliopsida; order Poales; family Poaceae; genus Triticum; species Triticum aestivum. The sequence goes on along the minus strand of NC_057810.1, from coordinate 382,447,184 downwards.
GTACACATTGTTCGGGGCCGTATCTGGAAACCTCGGCCTGACTCCCTGCGGATGGAACCTGAATAGGCGATAAACCTGGATAGAGACTTGAGTGTTTAGGTAGGCTGTGGCCGACACCCACGTTGGGCTTCCGCTTGAAGGTTGCCGAGTACATGTCGTGTAAATGGCGGTAAGTGGTGAGAGCGTGTGTGAAGAAGTACACCCCTGCAGGGTTAACATCATCTATTCGAATAGCCGTGTCCGCGGTAAAAGACTTCTGGGTTGCCTGTACAGTTCATAGACAAGTGAAAGTGGATACTTTAAAATGCGCAAGATAAGCGTGAGTGCTATGGATGGCGTTCTCGTAGGGAGACGGGAGCGGATCCATAGTGGTGTATTGGTTGGTGAATATGTGGACTCATGTGCGCCACCTCAAAAGAGTTACTTGCAGTCGTAGTTCAGGATAGCCACCGAGTCAAAGCTGGCTTGCTGCAATTAAACCCCACCATCCCCTTTGTTGATAATGATGCATATGTAGTTAGTTCTGATGTAAGTCTTGCTGGGTACATTTGTACTCACGTTTGCTTATTTTATGTTTTGCAGTGAGACTTTAGTTTCACTAGTAGTTCCGCGTGGACTTCGACGTTCAGCTTGTTACCTCAGCTACGATCTTGTGCCCTCGGCAGGATCTGGTAGATAGTCAGGCTTCTCAGCCTTTTCATTTGTAGATGTCTGTACTCAGACATGTTAAGCTTCCGCTTGTGCTTTGACTTGTATGCTCTGAATGTTGGGTCACGAGACCTATGTTTGTAATATCTCGCTCCTTGGAGCGTATTGAATAAAATACTTGAGTTGTAGAGTCATGTTGTGATGCCATGTTGTATTTGCACATATCGAGCATATTGTGTGTATGTTATTGAAATGCTTGGTATGTGTGGGACCTGACTATCTAGTTGTTTATCCTTAGTAGCCTCTCTTACCGAGAAATGTCTCCTAGTGCTTCCACTGAGCGATGGTGGCTTGCTACTGCTCTGGAACACTTAGGCTGGCCGGCATGTGTCCTTCTTTGTTCCTGTGTCTGTCCCTTCGCCGAATGTCACGCGATGAATACCGGAGTCCTATTAGCCCGCTATAGCCCGGTTTACCGGAGTCCTGCTAGCCCAGTGCTACAGCCTGGATTCACTCGCTGATGACCGACACGTTTGATGCTGGGTCATGGATGCCTGTCCCTGTAAGTTTGTGCCACTTTGGGTTTACGACTAGCCATGTCAGCCCGGGCTCCTTATCATATGGATGGTAGCGACACTATCATATACTTGTGCCAAAAGGCGCAAACGGTCCCGGGCAAAGGTAAGGCGACACCCATGGAATACCGTGCGTGAGGCCGCAAAGTGATATGAGCTGTTACATGCTAGATCGATGTGGCATTGAGTCGGGGTCCTAACAGCTTTGGTATCAGAGCTTGACTGCCTATAGGATTACCAAGCCAAACTGGTCGAAGTTGAGTCTAGGAATTCTTTAGTTATATAAGGGAATTGATTGTGGGATGGAACGTAAGGCTCTTTTTACTCCTCATACCTTATGCCCTTCTGATCCGAGTCATCTTATCTTTCCTACGGGGTTAAGAAACTAGGATTTCTCTTCTTTCTATTAGGATCACATGTTACTAATCCGTAGACTTATAAGATTATTGGATTTAAGCCTCAGTTCAGTTCCTACTATCTCCATGTATTCATAGTTGATCTCAGAACTTGGATATTATGATGATTGAGTGGTTATGCCACCATTTTTGTAGCATGTCTCCAATCCTTTTGAGCATTTACAGCCGTTATGCTGTCCGAGTCGTCCCAGGTTTCTAAACAATCTGATGCATTTGCAAATCCCTTCTTTCTGTTCCCGAAGTTTCCATGTGCCCAGTGCTACAGCCTGGATTCACTCGCTGATGAACGACACGTTTGATGCTGGGTCATGGATGCCTGTCCCTGTAAGTTTGTGCCACTTTGGGTTTACGACTAGCCATGTCAGCCCGGGCTCCTTATCATATGGATGCTAGCGACACTATCATATACGTGTGCCAAATGGTGCAAACGGTCCCGGGCAAAGGTAAGGCGACACCCGTGGAATACCGTGCGTGAGGCCGCAAAGTGATATGAGGTGTTACATGCTAGATCGATGTGGCATTGAGTCGGGGTCCTGACACCCCGGTCGTAGTGCGGCAGTAACGAGCCATCATATGACAAAACTGCACCTCCCTGCAGTCTAAGTTTGATGGACAAAGCAACCATCATTTCACTCTTCCCTGAATCCCCTTCTCCCTCACCGTCTTCAAGAAAGCCAACACTCACATCTGCCACTGTTCTTCTCTCCCAACGAAGGGAAGGTAAGTGGATCCTTTATGCTGGTATATTTTCGTTCAGAAAAAAAGAACTTTTGCAAAGCAGTAACCAATCCTGACTCTCTTTTTTGTTTCATTGTCATTGCGATTATGTTTTCCTTTCAGTTGTCTCCTAGTATTCGTCAGTTTCATGATGGACCAAGACCAGGCAAAGATTGTCCGATGTTGGAGCAGACGTGGGAGGCTGATCCCCACAAGAGAGAGAGCTCCAAGAAGATGGAGGCATCCACCGAGCCGACCCCGGATATGCTCACGGCCACTACTGAGATGGTCAATGCCTCGTTTGAGGTTACAGCCCCTGTGGACATGCAGGAGCAGTTTCCCCCTTCAAGGATCCCCCCCCCCCCGCATGCTGAGCTGCCAAAGGTAATTTTCTTCTTTGCCGATCTCAATTGTGGGTTTTCATCTAAGTATGTGGTGATAAATAATGCAAAATTTTATTAGCTTCGATGCCATGCTACCTTCCCTGTCATGCATACTTTTGACTCTACATAGTGGTTTAAGTAACTTGTGTTTCTGATATCGGAAAGTAATTCAGAATTTGTTTCTGTTTTAAGTTAGTGCCATGATGTAGACAAGGATTGTGTGGTTGTACATGTCACTCACTATGAGGCGCATGACCTAAATATACGCACTGGAAAAATGGAGTTCTTAGGTTGTTGGATCCTGGAAGCCATTTGCACTTATACCAATGTCGAGATGTATTCTAGCCTCACTGTTGTCAGGCGTGTTGTCCAGGGTGTACTGAAGCACAAGAAGTTCAAAGCTACTCCTTCATCTATGAGGCATACTGTTCTTGTCAAGCTTACGTAGGAAGATGACGTGACATGCCTCCACAAATAATTCTATCAGTGGCAAGGCCACAAGGTTATCTTCAGTAAGGTTCATAGGATTGAGTTGCTACCGGACGTTCTCGATGTTGTTCATGGCAAAGTCTGTCTTGTGTCCATCCTAAATTAGATCAAGGCATGAAATAGTTGCCCCAGCTAGTGTTTAATAGTAGTTTGCATTGTGTCTAATTATCCGATACTTGCCTATTATCGAGCCCTCTGGGGCTAGTACTTTGTTTGAATCCATCTATGTGAAACTATTGCTACTTTTGTGTGCCCCTGAATCATGTGTGAACCATCCTAATTGTTGCCGAAACAAATGCGTCCTCACTAGTTTTTCCATGTAATATGGCATGGTAAGACATAAGTTGTCACGGTTTATCATATGAGCTTTGTGTGTTTGATGAAATAGAGTACTCGTTCAAGAACTGTGCGCCGACGTATACATAGGGTACGTAAGGCTGGTTTAGTTCTTGTAAACATTGTTGGTGCTACCCCACTTTTAAGCATTTTTGCAAAACACGACACATTGGCTCAGCTCGCTTCAACACTAGGAAAGTCGGCTATCGACCGGCTAACAATCAATAATCTGCTGTCTGACATATAAGCAACTATGTATCCTGTTACAGTGGTTCATGCAGTTAACTGAGGCCACAATGTAAATTCCAAACGTTCATACACTATTCCAGCATTCATGTGGAACATTCACATTAAACTCGGTTTCATAAAATACTTGAAAATCATAAGTTAAGAAATTTTATACATCTCAATGATTCATAGAACATAACAAACATATACGAGTTCACAGCAAAAGACAAAGTTGTGAGAATGTTTACAAATCAGGAAAAACCAAGCAAGACTTCTCTGAGCAAAGGGCCTCCCTAGGCAGGCTTTCATTTCTTGGAGTTCACTCTGGTTTTTCTTGTTGCCACCCTCCAGGGTTAGGTTCTCTCATTCCAGAATAACCAATTATAATTGTGTTCTCAGTTGGAATGCTGAACTGAACCATGTAGTGTACTGACCATCTGAACTTCTTGTGCAGTTCCACTAAATTTAAGCACCACTATTTGCAGAAATAAGCATACCACAATGCCTCCTGTCCACGCACCTGTCCCAAAAACCTCCGTGCAGCCATGCCAGCTAGTCCTCGGTCCATGGATTAACTAGGAGAAAGTGGATTTGCGACTAGGATGCAGCTTTTTTTGCTCGTCCGTGCACTGCAATCAGGAAGTAAAACGTACAAATCAACTTCTTTTAGATTGTGTTGGTCATTCTACATAGTACTACCAATGTAGGAATACCTGGAAGACGGGTGGTTAGACGACGACAGCTAGGAATAGCCATCTCATTTTGTGCAGTTCTACTAAAACTGAGGTGTGTACTTTTGAGTGCATAGATAGAAACAATATGGAGACGGACATCCCTGTTTGCGCAAATATGAAATACGATTATTTAAACAGTGACAGTTATTTGGAGTGACATATGATTAACAACAACATCTGTTGTGTTATAATTGGCACTACATTGATAGTATGGAAGTGCCCTTAACTATGTAGCATCACATCACATTAACACTGCCACTAGATTAACATGCAGAACAATAGCATTAGTATTATTGTCATGAGAGTAGCACATGGTCAGTAAATATGCAATCAAATTTGTGCAGTTCCACTGGGATGAAGCAATGTTCGCGGTGTGATATTTAAGTGTAACTGCAAAATCACAATTCATGGGAAATAAAGCAAGGTGGAAGCACTTCATAAAATGGTGGCGGCATTGCTTCAATTTATCGACGGCACTAGACCATTACTTAATAGTGACATGAGGTGGCATTGCTTCAATTTATTGACGGCACAAGACCATTGTCGATGTCCTGGATTTGCGGGTATCCAGCCCTGCCTGCCTGCGGCCCACCACATGGCTCCATCGACGGCCTGGTACGGCCCAGCTTCAACACCAATGACACAAGACCCTCGTGAGGGGCCAAGCCTCGTGAGGCGGGCAACGCCAAGACCCCAGAAGGAATCGGCCTCCTCAGGCTGGCTCCTGAGGGGCAGAGAGTTCTATGCAATGTTACCTCACGAGGCTCAGATGACATGAGCCATGACAACCAAGGCCAGGCGGGCACCAGGCGGGCACCAGGCGGGTGCAGAGCGCAGGTTTCCTCTTTGGTGCAAAGGAGGCAAGCCACAGGCGCGGAGTCCCGAGGAATCAGCCAAAGGTTTCTAGTCTGGTGCAACGAGACGAAGACCGCCAGGACGGTAGGACGGAGGTCATCGACGAGCCCACTACAGCGTCGCGACCAGAAGCTTTTCGCAGGCGAAGACTACTTTTGTCAGGATAGACTGTACTACTTGTCCCCTTTCAAATCTGCCTGTTGTGGGATCCCTTGCCGCTCATATTTGGGAAGAAGACCAAGGCCACTATAAATAGGACTAGCCACCACCATAGAAGGGGAGAGGAGAACAAGTAGAACTAGCATACACCACACCAGCTCAAGAACACCTCACCTCCTGAGGCTTGTTCATCCATTGTACTAGCTCATCCGCCCTTCGAGGCAATCCACCAAAACGCTGGAGTAGGGTATTACACCACAAGGGTGGCCTGCACCAGGATAAATTGTTGTGTCCCTTTGTTCCTTAGAGCTTGACGCACTAGGCTTAGGAGGATCGCGAGTAGGCAGGCTGGGTAGGTTGAGATCTCCGCAGGCACCCCGGAGTTTGAACCTCTCAAGGGTTTGCGGATCCCATAATCCAACATTTGGCGCGCCAGGTAGGGGTGTGTCAGAATCTTCTTCCTCGACCACTAGATCGTGCCACTGACTCTGATGGCAGGCGTTCCTCCGTCGGCCCAGTCAACACGCGTTCCTGAAGAAGCGCTGGGGCTGCGCTGCTTCACCCTCTCCTTGCGGCGAGTGCAATGGCCGCCCAAGTTCCGACTGGAGATGTCGCCGCACTATGACAGTGCGATAGATCCGGCCCCCTTTCTTCAAGCATACGCGGAGGCAGTCTAGCCGGCCGGCGGAGACAACAAGGTGAAGGCCAACTAGCTCCTTATGGCCCTTGTAGGCGCGCTGCGCGCCTGGTTGCTCAACCTGCCGGCATCTTTTGTGGCCTCCTGGGAGGAGCTGCGTGACCTCTTCCTCGCCCACTATGCGGCACCGGTGCCCCCGGCCGTCGCAGCTCTCCTAGGTGGCTCACTGGCACCACCTTCCGACCGCCACATCAAGCAGTTCTACTGGTGGGTAGGCGCTACTCAGGTGAGATCGGGGGCTCCCCCGGGCTGGGCGCCTACCTCACCTTCAGCCCCAAGGATCACCTCGCCGCTACGATAGGGGCTGGTGCGCTCCCAATGCTTTGCATCCCCACTGTCTGACTCGTGGAAATCACCAGAACCCTCATCGACGATGGAGCCGGCCTCAACATGCTCTCCACGGAGGTGTTCGACCCGCTCCACGTGCCACCCAGCCGGCTCCGCCCCTCCAGGCCTTTCTCTGGGGTCGGCGGCGGCTCCACCAGGCCCCTGGGGCAGATCGGTCTCCCTGTCACCACCAGGACCCACGACAACTACTGCACCGAGCTCATCGACTTAGACATCGCCAGAATCAACCTTCCGTACAATGCTCTTCTGGGATACCCGACCTTGGCCCAGTTTATGGCTGTGACCCACCCCGCATACAACCTCATGAAGATGCCTGGCAGCAATGGTGTCCTCACGGTGGCGGGGGACACCAAAGGCATGCTGTAGGCCCTCAAGCTCGCATTCAGGATGACCGCGTCCACGCTGCCCGACGAGCAGAGGGGTCAGGAGGACCCGGAAGTAGCACCGGCCAAGAAGAAGAAGTTGTTCTCCCAAGACCGAGCCGAGACGAAGCAAGTGCTAGTCTGTGAGGACAGGACGGCCAGTGCCACCTTCACCATAGGGGCGGGCCTCCCTCGAGATCAAGAGGAAGCATTGATCAACTGTCACATCCCTAGTTCTGGTATGCTCAAGGCTAGCTAGTCATGTGTGCATCATGTTTAAATTCCAGTTAAATTTGAAATGGGGATTTGTGGAACCCCCAAAATCATTTTTGGAAATGACCCAAATAAAAATTGCTCCAAAAAGGTCCAAGAAAATGTTCATGTTGCTCTCTGAAAATACCGGACAAAGATAAAAATCAAACCAATATTTTTCAGAGCTCATAAGTATTTATTTTGAGCATTTGGAATTAATGCAGTAATTATTTGCTTTGGATATATATTGTTATATATATATATATATATAATATTGTCCAAAAATTATGCCAGTTGTTGAGGAGCTCTGGAATAGTATAACTAGCTCCTACAAAAATTGGCGCAAGAAAATAAAATGGTTTAGTATTCTACTAAATCAAACAATTGTCAGAAAAAAAAAAGGAAACAAAACAGGAAAAGAGCTCACCTGTGCAGCCCAGCGGCCAACAGGCCGGCCCAGCCAGCAGGTGGCCCAGCCCAACTGCCAGGAGCTTCTTCAAGCTCCTTCTAGTAGGAGCTGTTGTGTGGCCGCACCGCAGCCGGCCGAGGCCACGTCCCCAGCCACCTCCTGCTTATCCCCCCGACGCCCTGACCTCCCTGGATGTCGCCATGACACCCCGCACCTCTCTCTCTCTCTCTCTCGTTCCTCCCCCTCCCCTGCTCTCTCTCCCACACGCACGGCCGAACGCCACCGTCGCCGCCGCTCGCCGTTGCGGTAGCCACCGCCTCCCCCTCGCCTCTCTGACACGCGCAGGAGCTCCACCTCCTCGCTTAGAAGCTCTCCGCCGAGCCACGCAAGCCGGAGCGCCCCGTGGAGCCGTCGCCGTCGCCATTTTCACCTCCGGCCACCCGAGATCGCCGTCGTCGTTCTGCCTGCGTCGGACCTCCCCCGAGCCCGCTGACACCTACACTGGATCCATTGTGAGCCCCGCCGTCGAACCCCCCTCTACCCTGCTCTTCTGGCGCCCTCTAGCCCCTCTACCATTTGAAACCGTGCCCCGGCCGCTGCCCCGAGCTCCGCTCCGGCGACCTCCGGCGAGCTCCGGCCTCCCCAGCTCCTCCCACATGCCCCACCAGATGCGCGAGAGCTCGGGCTACGCCCCGGTGCTCTCAGACGCCGTCCCCGTGGCCTGTGGCGCGGACTCCACCGCGTCCAGAGGTTGCCGGTGGCGAGTCCCGTCGCCTGACCCCTGCCACGTGGGTCCGGCCCGGCAAGTGATTAGCTTAGTGCTAATCACCGCTTAATTAACCCCCTGGCACTGACCAGTGGGCCCCAGCGCCACTAATCCTATAATTAGGATAATCTAACCCCCCTTGTTTAACCCATGTCACTGACGTGTGGACCCCACATGTCAGGTTTGACCAGTCAGCGCTGTTGACTTGCAGACGCAAGCATGACGCAGTGCTGACGCGATTATTTATTTTCTGGATTTAAATTAAATCAGGAAATTCCAGAAAATTAGCAAAACTTCAAAAAATCATAGAAATTCAACCGTAGCTCATATTGAAATAATTTATATATGAAAAATTATCAGAAAAATGCAATCTATCCATCTGTACTAGTTCCATGCATGACCAACCAACTTGTACCTACTGTATAAGTAAAACACTAAAATGGCATTTATAAAAGACTTAACTTGGAGTTGCATTTGAATTCTTGATTCAAATGGACTTCAACCAAATGAATGCTAGCTGCATTAGCTCAAACAGCATGACATCTACATGCCATGATCATGCATCATATTGTTGCATATGCTAGTGTTTTGATTGTTGGCACCGTTCCTTCTCGATAGGTCCTGCTCCGGAGAGTGCTCGAGAGTACCTGTCTGAGGAGGAGTGCCCCCCCTATTGATCTACCAGGCAAGCAAACCCCCTTGTTCATTCCGATACGATCCTACTCTCTCGGTCCTGCTCTCAGTTATTACATTAGGACAACAACGTTTCAAGTGCTACTTTGTGCTGCGGTAGTTGAACCCATTCCTCTGCATGACCTGTCATTGCCACAATAAATAGTTGAAACCCACTAGCATGTGTAGAAGTTGATTGAAGCCATTGTTGGGTTCCTACCATGCCATGCTTGCTATTGCTTAGAGTGTGTCAGTGTTGATTCATTGGGAATGAATTGGAGTGTAGTGTTCTATGTTCTGATGCTGAGAGTGAAGTGTGTGAACACGATTTGGTAAAGGTAGCGGTGAGAGGCCATGTAGGAGTACATGGTGGGTTGTCTCACTGGAACCGTCCTTAAGCACCGAGTTCTATGTATGTTGTCCAATGACTCGATACTACCACACATTGGGTTCCGGTAACTCGACCCCTCTCGACTTATTAACCGACTTGATCTCTGTCCAGGAGTCGCAACTAGTTTCTGGTGTTTGTAGGTAGTTTTAGTAGTCTACCAAGTGGCACCCGGCCATGTGGGCTTGGGACAGACTAGGCACAGTGGTACGGTGTACCAAGTGGCACCCGGATGGTGGGCTTGGGAACCCTGCTCACATCGTTTGGGGCCGTGAGCGACACCCCGGCCGGATCTCCTTGCGGATGGAACCCGAATAGGCGATAAACCTGGATTAGAGTCTTGTGTGGTTAGTCAGGTCGTGGCCGACACCCTCGCCAGGCTTCCGCTTGAAGGTTGCCGAGATACATGACGTGTACATGGCGGTAAGTGGCGAGAGCGTGTGTGAAGAAGTACACCACTGTAGGGTTAACATGATCTATTCGAATAGCCGGGTCCACCGGTTATGGACTTCTTGGATGCTTACATGGTACATAGACAACTTGAAGTGGATACCCTAAAATGCTCAAGACAAGTGTGAGTGCTATGGATGGCCTTCTCGTAGGGAGACGGGGATGAATCCATAGTAGTGTATTTTGTGGTGATTAGTGGACTCGTGTGCACCATCTCACCTCAAAGAAGTTTCTCATAGTCGTAGAACAGGATAGCCACTGAGTCAAAGCTGGCTTGCTGCAACTAAACCCCACATTACCCTCTTGATACAAATGCATGTATGATAGGATCTGATGTAAGTCTTCCTGAGTACCTTTGTACTCATGTTGCTTTAATTATGTTTTTCAGCGGAGACTTCGGTCTTCCTAGTGTTCTCATGGGCTTCGACAAGTAGCTTGTACCTCAACTACGATCTTGATAGGATGTTGTAGATAGTCAGGCTCTTCAGCCTTTTTCATTTGTAGATGTCTGTACTCAGACATGTAATGCTTCTGCTTGTTGTTTGTTTGCTCTAAATGTTGGGTCTTGTGACCCCTGTTTGTAATAAATGCTATGATGGCTCTTCTAAGCCTTTATCTATATGAGTTGTTGAGTTATGTTGTGATGCCATGTTGTACAGCACATACTTGCATGTTATGCATACGTGTAATGTGTATTGCTATGTGTGGGATCTAACTATCTAGTTATTTATCCTTAGTAGCCTCTCTTACTGGGAAATGTCTCCTAGTGCTTCCACTTAGCCTTGGTAGCTTGCTACTGCTCCGGAACACTTAGGCTGGCCGACATGTGTCCTTCTCCATTCATGTGTCTGTCCCTTCGGGGAAATGCACGCGGTGTCTACCGGTGTCCTGTTAGCCTGCTACAGCCCGGATTCTCCGGAGTCTTGCTAGCCCAGCTGCTACAACCCGGATTCACTCGTCGATGACCGACACGTTCGTTGGTGGGTCATGTATGACTATCCCTATAAGTTAGTGCCAATTTGGGTTCACGACTAGCCATGTCAGCCCGGGTTCTTTGTCATATGGATGCTAGCGACACTATCATATACGTGTGCCAAAAGGCGCAAACGGTCCCGGGCATGGTAAGGCAACACCCATGGGAATACCGTGTGTGTGCCCACAAATTTATATGAGGTGTTACATGCTAGATCGATGTGACTCGGGATCGGGGTCCTGACAGCTTTGGTATCAGAGCCTGACTGCCTGTAGGATTACGAAGCCAAACTGGTCAAAGTTGAGTCTAGAAATTCTTTAGTTATGTAAGGGAATTGATTGTGGGAAGGAACGTAGGGCTCTTTTTACTCCTTATACGTCATGGCCTTCTGATCTGAGTCATCCTATCTTTCCTACGGGGTTAAGGAACTAGGCTTTCTCTTCTGTCTATCAGGATCACATGTTACTACTCCGTAGTCCCATAGGATTGGTTGATCAGAGTCATACCCCAGTTTGGAGTACCTCCGGTGTAGCCTGTTTAGTATGATCTTAGAACCTTGAGTGATGATGTTGAGTATGTTACTACCCCATTTTAGCAGGATGTCTCATTCTGAGCATTTTACTGCCGTTATGCTGCCAGAATTACCCTAGGAGTTCGAGAGATACTAATTTATTTGTCCTATATTCTACAATCTATAGTTGATGCTGATCCGTCCTTGGTTTCATTTCCCAGGATGTTATCACTTAAGCGAAGTTCTGTTGCTCGTAACCAGAACCACGGAGATGGTAGGGATGAGGATCCTTGCGACCAGCCTTCGTTGGCAGAGTTCATGTTAGAGATGGAGAGGAACAAGCGTGAGTCTAACCGCTTGTTGGCACGTATCGAGGAGAACACCGCACATCAGTTCAAAGGGTCTGCAACCATTCATGACTTCATTCGCTTGCACCCACCTACCTTTCATCATTCCATCGAGCCACTCGATGCAGATGACTGGCTCCATAGCATCACTCATAAGCTGCATTCTGTGAATGTAGCTGAAGATGAGAAGGTCACCTATGCCACATACCACCTGGAAGGTCCAGCTAGTCTTTGGTGGCAGAACTATGAGGCTATGCTTCCAACTGGCCAGATTCCTACCTAGAGGGATTTCACTGAGGCTTTTCGCGAGCATCACATACCTCAGGCCCTCATCGATCGCAAGAGTGAAGAGTTCTGTAGTTTCACCCAGAGTAAGATGGCTGTTGATGCTTACAGTAGAGAGTTTGAGAAACTTGCCTGCTATGCTTCAGAAGAGGTGTCCACGGACGCTAAGAAGCAGGCTAGGTTCCGGAAGGGTCTCAACCCCAAGTTGCGTCGTGATCTCCACCTGCATCATTGTGATACATTCCAAGCTCTTGTGAACAAGGCCATTAATGCAGAGACAGCCCAGCGCACTTACGAGGAGTCTCGTAAGCACACCCGTGATTTGGGATCTTCCACCGGTTCTAGTTCTCAGAAGCGCTGGATTTGGGTTCCAAACTCCGCTCTTCCTTCCAGATATTCTCCCAGGCCATCTTATGTGGTGTCTTCCCCAGCTCAGTCGTATGTTCCACCCAGGCCTACTAGTAGACCGCTTGTCAGTGCGGGTCCATGTCCAACTTCAGGGACTTGCTTCACGTGCGGGAAGCCAGGACACTATGCACGTGTCTGCTCTCAAGCCAGTTATGCTCCACCCCAGCCCGAGAAGTCTGTTGGCCGTGGTAAGCCATCACGCAAGATGATCAGTGCCAAGTCAGCTCCCACTAAACGTGGACATGTGTATCACGGCTTAGCTAAAGACGCTTATGATGATCCAGATGTCGTTCTTGGTACACTCCTTATCAATTGCCATCCAGCATCGGTTTTGTTCGATATTGGAGCATCTCATTCCTTCATTTCTGAAAGCTATGCTAACTTGCACAACATGTCATTTTGTGATATGCCCTCTCCACTAGTCATTCAAACTCCTGGATCCAAATGGCAAACTTCTAGTGTAAGCCATGGTAATGAAATCCTTGTTGACAGACTTGTATTCCTTGCCTCACTTGTAGCCCTCAAGTCTACAGATATTAACATCATCTTGGGTATGGACTGGATGAAAGCTCATTATGCCAAGATTGATTGTTACACCAGGTCCGTTCAGCTTACACACCCATCTGGCAAGATAGTCACTCTCTCCACTAGAGTTGCAAGGCGTCAGCTCTTTTCTCTTAATGCCTGCCCTTATCCAGACCTTGAAGATATCCCGGTAGTCCGTGACTTTCCGGATGTCTTTCCACAGGAACTGCTAGGTGTTCCACCTGACAGAGATGTAGAGTTCATCATAGATCTTATCCCAGGAACCGCTCCAATCTCTAGGAGACCTTACAAAATGGCACCCTTAGAACTAGTCGAGCTTAAGAAACAACTTGATGAGTCCTTGCAAAAGGGTTTCATCCGTCCCAGCTCTTCTCCTTGGGCTTGCCCCGTCCTCTTCGTCAAGAAGAAGGATGGTACGGACCGGATGGTTGTAGATTATCGTCCCGTTAATTTGGTCACGATAAAGAACAAGTATTCGCTCCCCAGGATCAACGACCTGTATGATCAACTTGCTGGATCCTCAGTCTTTTCTAAGATGGATTTGAGGTTAGGCTACCACCAAATCAAGATCAGAAACGGGGACATTCCCAAGACAACCTTTGTCACTCGTTATGGCAAGTACGAGTACACCGTCATGTCCTTTGGTCTAACCAATGCTCCAGCCACATTCTCCCGCTTGATGAACTCGATCTTCATGGAATACTTAGATAAGTTCGTCGTGGTTTACCTCGATGATATCCTTATTTACTTGAAGAACAAGGAAGAGCATGCCAAACATCTTAGACTTGTGCTAGAAAAACTCAGAGAGCACCGCCTTTATGCCAAGTTCTCCAAATGCGAATTTTGGTTGCCAGAAGTGACCTACTTAGGCCACGTAATATCTGGTAAGGGTATTATTGTCAATCCTGAGAGAGTTAAGGCCGTTCTTGATTGGACTCCACCTGAAACCATAAACAAGTTAGGAGTTTCCTTGGTCTAGCCAGCTATTGTCGCCGCTTTGTTGAAAACTTCTCCAAAGTAGCCAAACCCCTCACAGAACTTCTCAAGAAAGATAAAAAGTTTGAGTGGTCCCCACAGTGTGAGTACAGTTTTCAGGAACTGAAAAGACGCCTGACTTCTGCTCCCATACTTGTGCCATCGGATTTCACTAAAGACTTTGTTATCTACTGTGACGCCTCACAACAGGGACTGGGCTGCATTCTTATGCAAGATCGTCATGTGATTGCCTATGCATCTCGACAGTTGCATCCACATGAGGAGAATTATCCTACACGTGATCTAGAGCTTGCAGCCGTAGTCTATGCACTCAAGACCTGGTCACACTACCTTCTTGGTAAATGTTGCAAGATCTACACCGATCACCAGAGTCTGAAGTATATCTTCACACAACCAGATCTAAACCTTAGGCAAAGACGTTGGTTGGAAGTGATCTCGGATTATGATCTAGGGATTACTTATACCCCAGGCAAAGCCAATGTCATGGCTGATGCACTAAGTCGTAAATCCTATTGCAACCATCTCAAGTTGCGGTAGGGCCAACCACTTCTCCATGAGGAATTCTGTAAGCTTAACCTTCACATTGCTCCTCACGGGTTCCTTTCTACCTTGGTGGCGAAACCTACTCTTGTGGATCATATCATAGAAGCCCAGAAGCATGATACGGGGATTACTCGAATCAAGAGAAACATTGCCAAGGGTATTGCTAGTAGTTTCTCTATAGATGATCAAGGTGTTGTTTTCTTTGGGAACCGCCTGGTGGTCCCCAAGAAGCAACATCTGCAAAAATTGATTCTTAAGGAGGCGCATGAAACTCCTCTCACGATTCATCCCGGTAGTACTAAGATGTATCAGGACCTACGCCAGAGGTTCTGGTGGACTAGGATGAAGAGAGAAATCACTCAGTTCATTGCCAACTGTGACGTTTGTCGTCGCGTTAAGGCAGAGCATCAAAGACCTGCTGGCACCCTTCAGCCTTTAGCTATTCCTAAGTGGAAATGGGATAAAGTTGCTATGGACTTCATTACCGGTTTTCCCAGGACCAAAAGAGGGAATAATGCTATCTTCGTAGTCATTGATCGTCTCTCCAAAGTGGCCCACTTCCTACCTGTTAGAGAGAGTATCACTGCTAGTCAGCTCGCTGACTTATATATCTCTCGAATAGTATCACTTCATGGTGTTCCACTAGAGATCAATTCAGACCGTGGTAGTCTTTTCACTTCTCATTTCTGGGAGAGTTTCCAAACTGCCATGGGAACCCATCTTTCCTTCAGTACCACTTTCCACCCTCAGTCGCGTGGTCAGGTGGAAAGGGTCAACCAAATTCTCGAAGACATGCTTAGAGCTTGTGTTATCTCATTCGGTACGGATTGGGAGAAATGTCTTCCTTTTGCCGAGTTTGCTTATAACAATAGCTATAAATCCATTCTCAAGAAAGCTACTTTTGAGATTCTCTATGGACGAAGATGTCGAACACCTTTGAA
This sequence comes from Triticum aestivum, assembly GCF_018294505.1. NCBI lineage: Eukaryota > Viridiplantae > Streptophyta > Magnoliopsida > Poales > Poaceae > Triticum > Triticum aestivum. The sequence goes on along the minus strand of NC_057810.1, from coordinate 382,431,750 downwards.
CTGGTCAGAAACCGATGAAAGACAATTCTTTGGACCAGACATGATCCAGGAGGTAGAAGAGCAAATTCGCATCATTCGTGAGAATTTGAAAACAGCCCAGTCTCGTTAAAAGAGCCAGTATGATCGTCATCATAAGGATATGACTTATGAAATTGGCTACAAAGCTTACTTTCGGGTTACTCCTTTGAAGGGTACCCATCGTTTCGGTATCAAGGGCAAGTTGGCTCCTCGTTACATTGGTCCTTTTCGCATTCTCGCTAAACGAGGAGAGGTTGCCTACCAGTTGGAACTACCCCCACATCTTTATCGAGTCCGTGATGTCTTCCACGTCTCTCAACTCAGGCGTTGCTTCTCGGATCCCATCCGCGGAGTGGACCACGAAACGCTTGATCTCCAGGATAACCTCACTTACCGAGAGTACCTGGTTCGCATTCTTGATCAAGCAGAGAGTGTCACTCGACGTCATAACATCAAGTTTCTCAAGGTTCAGTGGTCTCATCATTCCGAGAGAGAAGCTACTTGGGAGCGAGAAGATCGTCTTCGACTGGAGTACCCCGCTTTCTTTCCATCGACCCCTGAATCTTGGGACTAGATTCTTTCAAGTGGGGGCGAGTTGTCACATCCCTACACTACTAGGGAAAACCCTAGTAGTAGCGCGGGTTTTGAGGCTAGCAGCAGCGCGGGTGGCCGCGCTACTAATAAGGCGCTACAGCTAACTCATAGTAGTAGCGCGGCCCTAACCCGCGCTACTATTGTTGACGATATCAGCAACGCTTTTTAGGAATGCGCTACTATTAACTAGCTGTAGCGATTTCCCCATCCCTCTCTACTGCAATATCTTTCATCATTTTCCCATTACCCCTTTCCCTTTCAGTTCTCCTTTCAGATACTAGATACTAGGTACTGCTAGTAGATATTAAATTCATAAACCATTACTAGGTAGTACTCCCTTCGTTCCAAATTACTCATCGTGGTTTTAGTTCAAACCACGACGAGTAATTTGGAATGGAGGGAGTACTAGATAACAATTTCATGCATAGTCAACATGCATCCTCAAGAAGTACAAGGTCATATCAACGGCCATCATCATATGTAGTTCTAGATGATATCGACGGCGATCATCATATGTAGTTCTAGATGATACAGCCACACACACATATGTAGTTCTAGATGATATAGCCACACACACACATATGTAGTTCTAGATGATATCGAAGACAATCATCATCCTCAAGCTTGGGCGGTTGGTGTTCCTGATAGTAATTAGGATGGCCTGTCCAACACGAAGATTCTTGCCATCGAGGAATTTCTTCCACCCAACCAAGTTTAAGTGTGTGCGACCGTCCGTGTCCACGCGGTAAGTACATGTTGTGACGGAGCCCCTTGCAGTAAGGCGTAGTCCAGCTGAGCCTTCTTCATCAGGCTCGATACCATAACTCACAGATATGCTCTTTGCCAATTTCTGAATAAGAAAAACATATCAATTAATAAATAGCCTCGCAAATAAGTATATATGGATTATCTACACTATTAATAGTTTCCTTAGATTCTACACTAATAAGCATGTGATCGAACTCTACACTAAAACATATCATCGACTAGATTCCACACAACATACCATATCGTTAGACTGTACACTAAGTAATTCATCGGATAATTTGCATTTGTAAGTATAACATACCATATCATGTCGATCAACCATGGTATTTGTCAAGCGGGTCATGAATGGCACCCCGACAAAGTCAGCACGTGGCGGAATTATGTCCCACAGGTTGGACACCTCCTCCTCACTCAACCTTGTTCTTTGAGCTACGATGGCTTCATGAAGTGGGTCCTCATCATCTTCATCGAGTGGGTCCTCATCATCTTCATCATCTTCGTCATCTTCATCATCTTCCACTAGGTTGAGATAAATGACAGCTAGCTTGGGTCTTTCTGCTCGGAAGTTGATGCTGATCAACTCACCACCAGTAAGACGCATGCGAGCGACGAAATGGGCCCATCCATCTCCTCCAATCTGCGACATATTGCGTCCTTTCTCGACCTGCATAGTGTATGGCCCCCCAAGGAGCCTCAAATGTCACAATGTCTCCTGTCAGCTTGTTGAATTTCAACCTCACATTGCATGGGACGATCTGTGTAAAATAAGCAAAATGACACAATGCAGTAATGCCAACACTAAAAATAAAATAGTTATTACATTTCATCTAATTTCTTACCGCCGCATGACGAAAACTCAGCTGGAAGTAGATGGCGAACAGCTTGCCAGTTGCAAGGCTGCTGGCGCATCTTGACTTGCACAGTCGACATAGTGGTGGTGGTGGTGGCGCCATTCTTCCTAAAGCAATATGAGCAAAGGATTAACGATCAACTAAATCAAAATGTTCTAAGGGAACTAAATCAACTAAATCATATCAACTAAATCAAAATGTTGCATATGAACTAGCCTACTAAATCAACTAAATCAAAATGTTCTAAGTCAACTAAATCAACTAGGCTACTAAATCAACTAAATAAAAATGTTCTAAATCAACTAAATCAACTAGCCTACTAAATCAACTAAATCAAAATGTTCTAAATCAACTAAATGAACTAGCCTACTAAATCAACTAAATTAAAATGTTCTAAGTCAACTAAATCAACTAGGCTACTAAATGAACTAAATAAAAATGTTCTAAATCAACTAAATCAACTAGCCTACTAAATCAACTAAATCAAAATGTTCTAAATCAACTAAATGAACTAGCCTACTAAATCAACTAAATCAAAATGTTCTAAGTCAACTAAATCAACTAAATGAATTAGCCTACTAAATCAACTAACTCAAAATGTTCTAAGTCAACTAAATCAACTAGCCTACTAAATCAACTAAATTATATCAACTAAATCAAAATGTTGCATATGAGCAGGAGGGAGAAGGAGGGGCGACTCGAGGAGGGAGAAGAGAGTAGGATGGAGGAGGAAGGCAGAGCGAGGAGGGGTCGGCCGGCGCGGCCAGTTGAGGGAGGACGGAGGAGGAAGGCGGAGCGAGGAGGGGCCGGCCGGCACGGCCAGTTGAGGGAGGACGGAGGAGGAAGGGGGAGCGAGGAGGGGTCGGCCAGCGGCGAGTGGAGAGGAAGGACGGAGGAGGAGGCCGGTACCGAGTCCAGCAAGGAGGAGGAGGTGACGGCGCGCGGCGCAGACGGAGGAGGGGCGACGGGGGTGGACCGGCGCACGGCGCAGACGGAGAGGAATGAGTGGCTGTGTGAGTGGATCAGAATGGAGGAGATGGGGAGATGAATGGCTTAGCAGTAGCGCGCTTTAGGAAAATACGCTACTGCTAAGCTATCTAGCAGCAGCGCCTTTCACAATAAAGCGCTACTGCTACGTGTCAGCATGTAAAAATAGACTTTGTTCAATATATCAAAAATACATTGATCATCAATGATCTTTTTGTGTACAATCTGATTTGTCAATATGAGTCCTCACCGGTTTAGGAACAGGTGAAGACTCATATTGCAGCCACAAATTCTATACATAGAGTTCAATGAAGATCAAGTGCTTGTCAAAGTTTGAGAAGTAACATATTTAAGGTGGTAGAAACTCTCTTCACGGAGCGAGGTGGGACTCAATTTTTTAGGAAACTTAGCAGTAGCGCTTATCTGAGAAATGCGCTGGTACTATGCTACATAGCAGCAGCGTGCGTCGCTATAACGCATTGCTGCTATAACTAGCCTCGCGCCGGCCTCGTAGGAATTATAGCAGCAGCGCGTCTTTGAGAGGACGCGCTACTACTATATTTGTTTCAGCAGCAAGTTTCGTCTGTGCGCGCTACTGCTAGTTAGCAGCAGCGAGTTATTTTGAAGCACGCTGCTGATAAGATTCTGTGTATAGGCTTTTCCCTAGTAGTTCTAGTTCTGGTATGCTCAAGGCTAGCTAGTCATGGGTGCATCATGTTTAAATTCCAGTTAAATTTGAAATGGGGATTTGTGGAACCCTCAAAATCATTTTTGGAAATGACCCAAATAAAAATTGCTCCAAAAAGGTCTAAGAAAATGTTCATGTTGCTCTCTGAAAATATTGGAAAGAGATAAAAATCAAACCAATATTTTTAAGAGCTCATAAGTATATATTTTGGGAATTTGGAATTAATGCAGTAATTATTTGCTTTGGATATATATTGTTATATATATATAATATTGTCCAAAAATTATGCTAGTTGTTGAGGAGCTCTGGAATAATATAACTAGCTCCTAGAAAAATTGGCATAAGAAAATAAAATGGTTTAGTATTTCTACTAAATCAAACAAATGTCAGAAAAATAAAAAAAGGAAACAAAACAGGAAAAGAGCTCACCTGTGCATCCCGGCACTGTGCAGCCCAGCGAGCAACAGGCCGGCCCAGCAAGTAGGCGGCCCAGCCCAACTGCTAGGAGCTTCTTCAAGCTCCTGCCAGTAGGAGCTGCTGCATGGCCGCACCGCAGCCGGCCGAGGCCACGTCCCCCGCCACCTCCTGCTTCTCCCCCGACGCCCTGGCCTCCCTGGACGTCGCCACGACGCCCCGCACCTCTCTCCCTCTATCTCGGTCCTCCCCCTCCCCTGCTCTCTCTCCCATGCGCATGGTCGAACGCCACCGTCGCTGCCACTCGCCGTTGTTGTAGCCACCGCCTCCCATCGCCTCTCCGACACGTGCAGGAGCTCCGCCTCCTCGCTCAGAAGCTCTCCGCCGAGCCACGCAAGACCGAGCGCCCCGTGGATCCGTCACCATCACCATCTTCACCTCCGGCCGCCCGAGATCGCCGTCGCCGTTCTGCCTGCATCGGACCTCCCTCGAGCCCGCTGACACCTACACTGGATCCGCTGTGAGCCCCACCGTCGAACCCCCCTCTACCCTGCTCTTCTGGCGCCCTCTAGCCCCTCTCCCTCTCGAAGCCGTGCCCAGGCCGCCGCCCCGAGCTCCGCTCCGGCGAGCTCCGCTCCGGCGAGCTTCGGCCTCCCCAGCTGCTCCCACCTTGTCACATCCCTAGCTTCTGGTAATGCTCTGAGCTAGCTAGTCATGTGTTGCATCATGTTTAAATTTTGCCTAAAATTGAAATGGGGATGTTCAAACCCTAGCATTAAATCAACTCAACTAGGGTAAGTTAAAATCTTTTCAATAAACCCAAAAGGCCCCTAAGAAAAGTTCATGATTTCTGGTTAAGGTGGAAACCTCTGCCAAAAATGATGAATATATCCTTAGGTCATTTTTGGATTTTTGAATTAAATCATATTGTATTTGACTTTGGGCATTTAAATACTATAAATATTTTAAATGCTCAAATAAATGTTGGAAATTGATAAGGGTCACTGGAATAATTCAGAAAGCACCCATATTTATTTCCAGGATTTTATTAAATGATTTGATATTTAAAACAAATCAAAAACAAATTGCAGAAATAGAAAAAATAAAACAGAACAAAAATAAGGGGAGAGAGGCCACCTGGGCCACTTACCTGGCCTTACCCGCGCAGCCACCAGAGCCGGCCCAGTTCCCCCAGCCGGCCCAGCCCACCTCCTCCTCCTTTGTCCTCTTCCTCCTCTGCCAGGAGGACGAGCAGAGGCGAGGCGTGGCGCGCGTCGACGCCGGCCACCTCCTGCTTCGCGCTGGAGGCCTCCCCCTTCGAGCCTATCCATGCGTGGAGACGCCACGCAGCCACCCGGAGCCGTCCAGCCCTCCCTCTCTTCCCCTGGACCCCGTTCCCTCCTCTGCTTCCCTCCCGCGCACACCACCGAGCGGAGCTCGCCGTCTTCGTCGCCGTAACCATGGCCACCAGCCCTCCCTCGCCCATCCAGCGTGCTTGAGAGCTCCGTCACGACATCTTCGACCTCCCCACCAAGCCATGGAACTACGGACGCGCCACAACGTCGCCGGCATCGCCGTTTCCATCACCGGCCGCCGAGGATCTTCATCGTCAATTCACCACCATCGTCGCGTCCCCGAGCCGGCTAACCACCCCTACGGCACCGCTGTGAGCTCCCACGCCTCCCCTCCCTCTTTTCCCCTTCGATTGCGCCTTGTAGCCTCGATTCCACCGGAGCCGCGAGCTCGGCTCCGCCGGCGATGTCGCCGCCGTCGTTGCAGGTCACCGAACTCGCGTCCGAGCACGACCTCGAGCTCGTGGATCTTCCAGGAGCCCGCCCAGCCTCTCAGCTCGCTCGCTCGCCAAGCGTAGCCCCGTGCCCGTGCTGGCCCGAACTCCGGTCACCGCCGCGGGCCCCGTTCCGGTGAGCTCGAGCCACCCCAGCCCCTGCCGGTTGCACAGATGGATGCGGGCGACTCCCCGCCACGCGTAGAGCCCCTCAGTCGCCGATTTGGTCGCCGAAGGAGCGTTTCCGACGCCCTCCGCCGTTGCTGGCGTCGCCGGCGACAAGCCGCGGGTCAACTCCGGCGGGTTTGACCCGGGGTTTGACCCCCTGACGTGTGGGCCCAGGCGCCTGCTTAGTTAGTGCTAAGTTAGTTAGTGTTAACTAACTTAGTTAATTAGGTAGGCCACTGACATGCGGGCCCCGCCCGGCTAACTAAGTTAGTTAGGGCTAACTAACCTGGTTAGTTGACTGAGACACTGATGTGTGGACCCCACACGTCAGGTTTGACCTGGGGCGCTCGGTTGACCCTGCTGACGTCACTATTACGTCATGCTGATGCAGTATTTGTTCTGGAATTTAAATAAATCCTAAATGATTTATAAATTTCAGAAAATGCCTAAAAACTTCCAAAATTCATAGAAAATTAACCGTAACTCCAAATTAAATAATTTATATATGAAAAATTATCAGAAAAATTCAAGGAATCCATCTGTACCATTTTAATGCATGTTAGAACAACTTATCACTACTGTTTAGAGCAAATGAAGTGAATGACATTTAAATAATCACATATGGAGTTTGAATTTGAATCTTGTATTCAAACCAACTTCATTTAATCTGTTGCTAGTTGCATTAGCTCAAAACACATTCATATTGCCATGTCATGATCATGCATCATATTGTGCATTGCATTGATTGTGTTCCCTTCTGTGTTGCCGGTATTTGTCCCCTCTCGATAGACGTGATACCGATGATGTGATCGTTGACACTGATGAAGACTCAATGTTATCTTCAGAAGTGCCAGGCAAGCAAAACCCCCTTGTTCATTCCGACACAATCCTACTCTCTCGCTCCTGCTCTGTTTTACTGCATTAGGACAACAACGATTCAACTGTTACTTGCTGCGGTAGCTGAACCCCTTTATCCTCTGCATGACCTGTCATTCCACAGTAATTAGATGAAACCCACTAGCATGAGTAGGAGTTGTTTGAGCCCTGATGTGCCTACTCATTCATGCTTGTTTGTCATGCCTGCTACTGCTTAGAGTTGAGTCAGGTCTGATTCATCGGGGATGAATCAGAGGTGTGTGAACATGTCCTACTGTGTGTGAGCTAAGTGTGTGAACACGATTTGGTAAAGGTAGCGGTGAGAGGCCATGTAGGAGTACATGGTGGGTTGTCTCATTGCAGCCGTCCTCAGGAACTGAGTTCTGTGTTTGTGATCCATGATTCAGCTACTACCACGCATTGGGCCGAAACCAATGGACCCTCTCGGCTTCTTAATCACCCTTGTCCTCTGTCCAGGAGTTGCAAGTAGTTTCTGGTGTTTGTAGTATGCTGGAGGCCGTGGACAGCGCTGACCGTAGGGGTGGGCTGTGATGCGGTAGGCACGTGGCCGGGTAAACCGGGCACCCGTTTGGTGTCACGGAACCCTGTACACATCGTTTGGGGCTGTGAGCGAAACTCCGGCCGGATCTCCTCATGGATGGAACCCGAATAGGCGATAAACCTGGACTAGAGACTTGAGTGTTTAGGCAGGCCGTGGCCGACACCCACGTTGGGCTTCCGCTTGAAGGTTGCCGAGTACATGTCGTGTAAACGGCGGTAAGTGGTGAGAGCGTGTGTGAAGAAGTACACCCCTGCAAGCTTAACCTAATCTATTCGAATAGTCGTGTCCACGGAAAAGGACTTCTGGGTTGCTTATATCAGTTCATAGACAAGTGAAAGTGGATACTCTAAAATACGCAAGATAAGCGTGAGTGCTATGGATGGCGTTCTCGTAGGGAGACGGGAGCGGTTCCATAGTGGTGTATTGATATGGTGAATATGTGGACTCGTGTGCGCCACCTCAAAAGAGTCGCTTGCAGTCGTAGTTTAGGATAGCCACCGAGTCAAAGCTGGCTTGCTGCAGTTAAACCCCACCATCCCCTTTGTTGATAATGATGCATATGTAGTTAGTTCTGATGTAAGTCTTGCTGGGTACATTTGTACTCACGTTTGCCTATTTTATGTTTTTGCAGAGAGACTTCAGTCTCACTAGTAATTCCGCGTGGTCTTCGACGTTTAGCTTGATACCTCAGCTACGGTCTTGTGCCCTCGGCAGGATCTGATAGATAGTCAGGCTTCTCAGCCTTTTTCATTTATAGTTGTCTGTACTCAGACATGATAGCTTCTGCTTGTGCTTTGACTTGTATGCTCTGAGTGTTGGGTCATGAGACCCATGTTTGTAATATCTCGCTCCTCGGAGCCTATTGAATAGATTACTTGAGTCATAGAGTCATGTTGTGATGCCATGTTGTATTTGCACATATCGAGCATATTGTGTGTATGTTATTGAAATGCTTGGTATGTGTGGGATCTGACCATCTAGTTGTTTATCTTTAGTAGCCTCTCTTACGGGGAAATGTCTCCTAGTGTTTCCACCGAGCCATGGTAGCTTGCTACTGCTCCGGAACACTTAGGCTGGCTGGCATGTGTCCTTCTTCGTTCCTGTGTCTGTCCCTTCGGGGAAATGTCACGCGATGAATACCGGAGTCCTGTTAGCCCGCTACAGCCCGGTTCACCGGAGTCCTGCTAGCCCAGTGCTACAGCCTGGTTTCACTCGCTGATGACCGACACGTTCGATGCTGGGTCATGGATGCCTGTCCCTGTAAGTCTGTGCCACTTTGGGTTTACGACTAGCCATGTCAGCCCGGGCTCCTTATCATATGGATGCTAGCGACACTGTCATATACGTGTGCCAAAAGGCGCAAACGGTCCCGGGCAAAGGTAAGGCGACACCCGTGGGAATACCGTGCGTGAGGCCGCAAAGTGATATGAGGTGTTACATGCTAGATCGATGTGGCATTGAGTTGGGGTCCTGACACACCTGCCCCACCAGATGCACGAGAGCCCGGGCTACGCCCTGGTGCTCTCAGACACCGTCCCCGTGGCTTGTGGCGCAGACTCCGCCGCGTCCAGAGGTCGCCGACGGCGAGCCCCGTCGCCTGAGCCCTGCCACGTGGGTCCGGCCCGTCAGGTGATTAGCTTAGTGCTAATCACCGCTTAATTAACCCCCTGACACTGACCAGTGGGCCCTAGTGCCACTAATCCTAAATTAGGATAATCTAACCCCCCCCCCTGTTTAACCCGTGTCACTGACGTGTGGATCCCACACATCAGGTTTGACCAGTCAGTGATGTTGACTTGATGACGCAAGCATGACGCAGTGCTGACACAATTATTTATTTTCTGGATTTAAATTAAATCAGGAAATTCCAGAAAATTAGCAAAACTTCAAAAAATCATAGAAATTCAACCGTTGCTCAGATTGAAATAATTTATATATGAAAAATTATCAGAAAAATGCAATCTATCCATTTACACTAGTTACATGCATGACAAACCAACTTATACCTACTGTATAGGTGAAACGCTAAAATGGCATTTATAAAAGACTTAACTTGGAGTTGCATTTGAATTCTTGATTCAAATGGACTTCAACCAAATGAATGCTAGCGGCATTAGCTCAAACAGCATCACATCTACATGCCATGATCATGCATCATATTGTTGGATATGCTTGTGTTTTGATTGTTTGCACCATTATCTCGATAGGTCTTGCTCCGGTGAGTGCTCGAGAGTACCTGTCTGAGGAGCAGTGCCCCCCTGTTGATCTACCATGCAAGAAAACCCCCTTGTTCATTCGGATACAATCCTACTCTCTCACTCCTGCTCTCAGTTATTGCATTAGGACAACAACGTTTCAACTGCTACTTTGTGCTGCGGTAGTTGAACCCATTCCTTTGCATGACATGTCATTGCCACAGTAAATAGTTGAAACCCACTAGCATGTGTAGGAGTTGATTGAAGCCATTGTTGTGTTCCTACCATGCCATGCTTGCTATTGCTTAGAGTGTGTCAGGTCTGATTCATTGGGAATGAATTGGAGTGCAGTGTTCTGTGTTCTGATGCTGAGAGTGAAGTGTGTGAACACGATTTGGTAAAGGTAGTGGTGAGAGGCCATGTCGGAGTACATGGTGGGCTGTCTCACTAGAACCGTCCTTAAGCACTAAGTTCTATGTTTGTTGTCCAATGACTCGATACTACCACACATTGGGTTTCGGTAACTCGACCCCTCTCGACTTATTAACCAACTTGATCTCTGTCCAGGAGTCGCAACTAGTTTCTGGTGTTTGTAGGTAATGTTAGTAGTCTACCAAGTGGCACCCAGCCAGGTGGGCTTGGGACAGACTAGGCACAGTGGCACGGTGTACCAAGTGGCACCTGGATGGTGGGCTTGGGAAATCTGCTCACATCATTTGGGGCCGTGAGCGACACCCCGGCCGGATCTCCTTGCGGATGGAACCCGAATAGGCGATAAACCTAGATTAGAGTCTTGTGTGGTTAGTCAGGTCGTGGCTGAGACCCTCGCCAGCCTTCCGCTTGAAGGTTGCTGAGATACATGGTGTGTACATGGCGGTAAGTGGCGAGAGCGTGTGTGAAGAAGTACACCCCTGCAGGGTTAACATGATCTATTCGAATAGCCGGGTCCGCGGTTATGGACTTCTTGGATGCTTAAATGGTACATAGACAACTTGAAGTGGATACCCTAAAATGCTCAAGAAAAGTGTGAGTGCTATGGATGGCCTTCTCGTAGGGAGACGGGGATGAATCCATAGTAGTGTATTGTGTGGTGATTAGTGGACTCGTGTGCGCCATCTCACCTCAAAGAAGTTTCTCGTAGTTGTAGAATAGGATAGCCACTGAGTCAAAGCTGTCTTGCTGCAACTAAACCCCACATTACCCTGTTGATACAAATGCATGTATGATAGGATCTGATGTAAGTCTTCCTGAGTACCTTTGTACTCATGTTGCTTTCATTATGTTTTTTGTAGCGGAGACTTTGGTCTTACTAGTGTTCTCGTGGGCTTCGACAAGTATCTTGTACCTCAGCTACGATCGTGATAGGATGTTGTAGATAGTCAGGCTCTTCAGCCTTTTTCATTTGTAGATGTCTGTACTCAGACATGTAATGCTTTCGCTTGTTGTTTGTTTGCTCTGAATGTTGGGTCTTGTGACCCCTGTTTGTAATAAATGCTATGATGGCTCTTCTGAGCCTTTATCTATTTGAGTTGTTGAGTTATGTTGTGATGCCATGTTGTGCAACACATACTTGCATGTTATGCGTACGTGTAATGTGTATTGCTATGTGTGGGATCTAACTATCTAGTTGTTTATCCTTAGTAGCCTCTCTTACCGGGAAATGTCTCCTAGTGCTTCCACTAAGCTCTGGTAGCTTGCTACTACTCCGGAACACTTAGGCTGGCCGGCATGTGTCCTTCCTCATTCTTGTGTCTGTCCCTTCGGGAAAATGTCACGCGGTGTATACCGGAGTCCTGTTAGCCTGCTACAGCCCGGATTCTCCGGAGTCCTGCTAGCCAGCTGCTACAGCCCGGATTCACTCGTCGATGACCGACACGTTCATTGCTGGGTCATGTATGCATGTCCCTGTAAGTTAGTGCCACTTTGGGCTCACAACTAGCCATGTCAGCCCGGGTTCTTTGGAATATGGATGCCAGCAACACTATCATATACGTGTGCCAAAAGGCGCAAACGGTCCCGGGCATGGTAAGGGGACACCCGTGGGAATACCGTGTGTGAGGCCGCAAAGTGATAAGAGGTGTTACATGCTAGATCGGTGTGACTCAGGATCGGGGTCTTGACATCAACTTTTTGCGAGCCAACAAGGATGTATTCGCTTCAGAACCCAAAGACCTAGATGGGGTCCCGAGGGGGATAATCGAGCACCACCTGAGGGTATGTCCAAACATGCGGCCAGTGAAGTAGAAGGCTTGCCGCCAGCCCACCGAGAAGCAGGCCTTCATCATCCTGGAAACCCGTAAGCTACAAGCCGCAGGGGTCATCAGAGATTCACGGTACCCAGAGTGGCTGGCGAACCCCGTCATCGTCCGCAAGAAAGGAGGGAAGGAACGCATATGTGTCGACTTCACCAATCTCAACAAGGCTTGCCCGCAAGACCCCTTCCCGCTCCCTCGCATCGACCAGATCATCGACTCCACCGCCGAGTGCGACCTGTTGTGCTTCCAGGACGCCTTTTCCAGCTACCACCAGATCAAGATGGCCATGGAGGATGTGGAGAAGACGACATTTCTCACCCCCTGCGGGGTGTACTGCTACACCTGCATGCCCTTTGGGCTGCGTAATGTCGGGGCAATCTTCCAGCGACTGATGCATATCGCCATGGGTTCGCAGCTTGGGAGGAACCACTACTAGGAAAAGGCCTGCTAGTGGCGCACCTGTTTTGCTTACTAATGGCGCACTACAGGTGCGCCACTAGCATCACGCCATTAGAATTTAATACTAATGGCGCACCAGGGAGTGCCATTACTATATCACACGGTGTGCCATTACTATCTGACTTAGTAATGGTGCACCACATAGAAGTGCACCATTACCAACAACTTTTTTTTCAAAAAATTTCAGATTTTTTTCAAGTTTTTTTTCAATTTTTTTTCGTTTTTTCTTAATATCGGGTCACTATGGCTTAATCTCGGGTCAATATGCTTAATCTCAAGTCAAATCGCACTAAGTGGTCAAACTTCCCGAAAGGTCACCCATCCTAACACTACTCCAGCCCGAGCACGCTTAACTTCGCAGTTCTATCCAACCCCAGCACCACCTCACTTAACAGGCACTTGTTGATATATTTATCATATCAATCCCATTAAACCTTGTTGATATCTAGGATTTTGTTCATATTCATGAGTATGATGATATTTTGAAAAATATTTCAAACTTCCAGATCATATTACGTATCATTTTTTGAAAACAAATTCCCAAATAAAAATTTGAAACCAATTTTTTTTCTGTTACTAGTGGCGCACCTAGCAAATGGTGCGCCAATAGTAAGTTTGAATTTTTTTTTCATTTTTCCCCTCTAAATCTTAAAAGCCCCATAACTTTTTGCTATTAGGTTTTTGAGGATTTTGAAAATGTTTAACGGGGTTCCCCCCATTAAATTCGGATGTAACTTTTCGAGTAGATGATTTTTCATATAAAAAACTTTTTAATCCGAGTTCGAATGCAAAAGTTATGCCCATTTTACAAATTGCAGAGAGATTTTGCAAATAACATCGAAATTCATGTTTGTAAATTTTCCCAACAAGTAGACCACATATCACATGGTAAATTATTTATTTTATTTTTTTGACATTTCCATCATTTTCTTTTATTTTTTTAAACTGAAAAGGCGGTCCACCGGGGGGTGCATTCCTGTGGAATTTTTCGTCAAAGTTAGGAATGGCGCACCGCGGGAGTGGTGTGACATTACTAGTTAAACTAGTAATGGCGCACCATACCCACGGTGCGCCATTACTAACTTTGGAAAAAATAATTGAAAAAAATTTAGTAGTGGCGCACCGAGGGTGTGGTGCGCCATTACTAGTTTAACTAGTAATGGCGCACTATCCCCTGGTGCGCCATTACTAGCTTTGAGAAAAAATTGTTAGTAGTGGCGCACCGGGGATGTGGTGCGCCATTAGTATTTGGACACTAATGGCGCACCAACACATGGTGCGCCACTAGTATATAGTAGTGGCGCACCACATGTGCAGTGCGCCATTAATGTCCATATTATCTATAGCCCTTTTCCTAGTAGTGAACGCAGAGGCCTATGTTGACGATATAGTGGTGAAGTCTCGGGAGGACAGGACCCTGATAGAAGATCTAGAGGAGATGTTCGCCAGCCTGCGCAGAGTGGATCTTTGGCTTAACCCTGAGAAGTGCGTGTTTGGGGTCCCTTCCAGCAAGCTGCTGGGCTTTTTGGTGTCGCACAGAGGGATTGAGGCCAACCCAGAGAAGGTCAAGGCGATAGAGGACATGAACCCCCCACAGACCCTGAAGGAGATGCAGAAGCTGGCGGTCTGTGTAACCTCGCTTGGGCATTTCATTTCCAAGCTGGGGGAGCGCGCCCTCCCGTTTTTCAAGCTGATGAAGAGGAAGGAGCCATTCGAGTGGACCCCAGAGGCAGATGCAGCCTTGCAGGACCTCAAGAGATATTTGACCAACCCACCAGTGATGGTGGCACCGCGCCCTCTTGAGCCCTTGGTGCTCTATCTGGCAGACACCCCTCACTCAGCCAGCGCCGCCCTGGTAGCACTGAGGAAGGAATGCCCGAACAAGAAACCCCAGTAGGATGCACAACCATCAAGCCAAGCACAGCACCCTCAGGACGATGTATCTGGGGCCTCGACCGATCCGCTGGGCGACATTCCTCCTAAGGCCACGATTGATCCCGTGGCTATCAAGGCTCCCAAGGGCGGGCTTCATGAATCCATGAAGGACCTGTGCCCTCGTGAATAGCAAGACTGTGCTGATGCCTCCCTCCTCGTAGAGCACCCTGTCTACTTCGTCAGCACGGTACTAAGGGAGGCCCGGGCACGCTACCCCATGCCTCAGAAGCTCCTGCTCGCACTCCTAGTCGCCTCCAGGAAATTGCGCCACTACTTTCAAGGCCACGCCATTAAGGTTGTTTCTGCGTACCCACTGGAGAGGCTGCTCAGGAGCCCGAACGTAGCCGGGTGGGTTGATGAATGGAACATTCAGCCTTAAGCATTCACTCTCAAGTTCAGCACCACCAGGGTCATCAAGGGTGCGGCCCTTGCGGACTTCGTGGCCGAGTGGACTAACACTCCCAGCCACGGAGTAGGCGAGGACTGCTCCCTCCTGCCAGGAGAAGTGGAGCCAGATGGATGGATCATGTACTTCGACGGGGCGTTTGCGTGACAAGGTGCAGGAGTGGGGGTCGTCCTCATCTCACCCACCAAGGACAAGCTCTGTTATGCAGTGCAACTCTGCTTTCAGCAGGGCGAGAAAGTCTTCAACAACATCGCAGAATTTGAAGGTTTGCTCATCGGGCTCAGGGCCACGGCCGCACTGGGAGTGAAGAGTCTTGCCATCAAGGGCGACTCTCAGCTTCTCGTCAACTTCTCCAGCAAGGAGTACACGCCTAAGGACGAGCACATGGAGGCGTACCTAGAGGAGGTGCGCAAGATGGAGAAACGATTCATGGGTGTGGAGCTACAACATGTGCCGCATGGAATGAACAAGGAAGCCGACGACATCGCCAAGAGGGCCTCCCGTAGGCTCCCTCAGGAGCCAGGAGTGTTTGAGGAGCGGCTCTTCAAGCCATCTACGACCCCCACGTCACGGCTCTAGCACCGCCTCCAGAGGACTTGCCGCGGGCACCCAAGACGGGCGCCCCATCCTGTGGTCACCCCTCGAGGAGCCCGCCTGTTGTTCATGCTCGAGCCTCAGGAAGGGTGCTGGTGAAGAGTTCAAGGCGTACTTGCTTCAAGCGACCTTGCCAGAGAAGGAGGAGGACGCCGAGCACGTGGCCCATCAGGCCACCGCGTACTACATCATGGATTGTGAGTTATATCGCAAGAGGCCCAATGACGTTTCGTTGTGGTGCATCTCCAGGGAACAGGGGCTCGATCTGCTAGCGGACATTCACCAAGGGGACTGCGAGCATCATTCCTCGTCGCGAACTCTGGTGGGCAAGGCGTTCCGCAGCGGCTTCTACTAGGCTACCACGATCAACGATGCTACATAGCTGGTGCGCTCCTGTGAAGCATGTCAGTTTCGCGCCAAGCAGATCCACCATCCCGCACAGGGCCTCCAAACAATCCTGCTCACATGGTCGTTCGCGGTCTGGGGCCTGGACATCTTGGGACTATTCCCTCGGGCGCCAGGGGGCTACCGATACCTCTATGTCGCCATCGACAAGTTCACCAAGTGGGCGGAGGTAGAATTAGTGTGCACCATCCCAGCTAGATAGGCCGTCAAGTTCATCAAGGGAATTGTGAGCCGGTTTGGGGTCCCCAACCGCATCATCACCGACAACGGCTTGCAGTTCACCAACAACCTTTTCCAAACATACTTTGCTAACCTTGGAACACAGGTCTGCTATGCCTCAGTAGCGCACCCACGGAGCAATGACCAGGCCGAGAGGGCCAATGCAGAAGTCCTGATGGGCCTCAAGACCTGGACCATCAAGAAGAAGCTCGAGGCCTACGGCAGGGGCTGGCTCGACGAGCTGTAGTCCATGTTGTGGTCCATCCGCACCACCGCAACCAAGCCAACAGGAGAGATGTCATTCTTCCTCGTCTACGGAGCAGAGGCGGTCCTCCCTCACGAGGTCAAGCATTGCTCCACGCGGGTCCTGGCCTTAGATGAGACGCGATAGGACGCCACGCAGGGGATGGATGTCGTGTTGGGGGAGGAACGCCACCGTCAAGCCTCGCTCCGGGCGGTGAGGTACCAGCAGGCGTTGCGGCGGTACCACTGCCGCAACGTCTACTCCCGGACTTTAGAGGAGGGCGACCTCGTCCTGAGGCGGGTGCTTTCTAGGGAGGGGCTGCACAAGCTTTCTCCCATGTGGGAGGGCCCATTTAGGATTGCCCCTGTCTCCAGGCCTGGCGCCGCACGCCTGGAGACACGGGATAGGGTGTCGGCATTCTGGGAACTGGGGTCCCCAGACTTGCCTGCCTGCGGCCTGCGGCATGGCTCAAAGGGGGGCCCAGCACGGCCCATCTTCATCAACACCAGCTCAAGACCCTCACGAGGGGCCAAGCCTCGCGGGGCGGACGACAAGGAGCTTCCTCAGGCATGGCCTCATCAGGCTGGCTCACGAGGAGGCGGAGAGATCAAGGCGGGATACCTCGCGAGGTGCCCGTGACGCGAGCCATGACGACCAAGGGCGCCAGTCGGGCGCCAGCCCGCACAGCGTCCTCCTTTCCTCTTTGGTGCAAAGGGAGCAAGCGCAGGCGAGAGCATCAAGCAAAGGCATCCATTTCGGTGCAACAAGACCAAGACCAGCCCAATGGCCGGAAGGAAGTCATTGTGGAGCCCAAGCAGGCGTCACCACCAGAGCCTTTGACAGACGAGGACCGACTTTAGTCAGGATAAGTGTACCCGATGTTCCCCTTCAAAATAGCCAATTGTTGGTGCCTTCCCGCTCAATATTTGGGAAGAGGCCCAGGGCCTTTGCCTATAAATAGGACTAGCCACTCCCAGGGTAGAGGCATGTGATCCTCACCAAGAAACCAGTAGGTAGAGCGACTGAACTCCTCCTAGCAGTTCATCACGCCAGCCAAGAACAGACCCTCGCGAGGCTGTTCTTCCTTGTATTGTTCATCATCAGCCCAAGAGGCAATCCACCACACCACACACTGGAGTAGGGTATTACACCACAATGGTGGCCTGAACCAGTATAAACTCTGTGTCTCTTGTGTTGTTCCTTTCGTAGTTCAGATCTTAGCGAGTCAGCGAGGAACAGGTAGGTAGAGGGCGAAATCTCCGCGCGCACCCTAGTGTTCGAACCTCAAGGGTCTGCCGAAACCTGAAATCCGACATTTGGTGCGCCAGGTAGGGTGAGCCAGAACTCGTCTTCCGTCGCCCTGTTCTTCCCCGACCATCGCATCCATGTCTGACGCTCGTCGGGCCCGCGCCGAGCGCCGAGCCTCCCTCGCTTCCCGTGTCGCCCAGACGGCTCCCGTCGGCGGGCGCCCTCGTCGTTCCCCATCGACTGCCGTCAATGCCTCCACCGGCCCGACGGGGAACGAGCAGCAAGCATTGTCCCAGCATCCATCCATGAGGCGGGACGGCCGCACTGCCACACCCTCGCTCACCCCAGCTGGTTCTTCGTCCCGCAAGCCCCGTGTGGCCATGGAGGCTCGAGCTGCGCTCATCGTGGCAAACGAGCTCCTGCGCTACCGACCAGTCGACGACGTCTATAAAGAGTGGCTCGACCGAGTCGCCGAGCTCATCCGCGCCGCTGGGGGCTCCCCCGCGCCGTCCTTCTCGCTCCACCGCGCCCCGCCCTGCGCGGGCAATGAAGCTCCAAGGGCGCCTCAGCCGCCTCCCCCTCAAGAAGGCGCCCTGGCCCCAAGGCGCGTGGCCCCTGGGCGGAACCTGCTCCGTCAGGCGCCAGCGCGGCAAGAGCAGAGCTGCCAAGAAGTCCCTCGCCCACAAGAAGCTGCCCGAGCGCTCCCCGCTCCGGCTCGTCGCGACCACGCTCCTGCTCCAGCACGTCAAGACCCCGTGCTGCTCCCAGCTGCAGCGCATGGGGACCCACAGGACCAAGCTCTTCGTCACCCAAGGCCTCCCGTGGCCACGGCGGGCTGCCGCGCCTTCACCACCGAGCTGCGCAGCGTCGCGTGGCCCGGCAAGTTCAAGCCAGACCTGCCTCCTCGCTATGACGGTACGGCTGACCTCGCAGAGTTCCTCCAGCTCTACAAGCTGGGCATCGAAGCAGCCAACGGAGACGAGAAGGTCATGGCAAACTGGTGTCCCATGGCGCTCAAGGACGGGGCCCGCACCTGGGTCCTGAACCTGGCCCCAGGCAAGATCTCCTCCTGGGACGAGATGCGCACCCGCTTCATAGCCAACTTCCAGGGTACTCGCGACCGGCCATCCGCCGTGAGCGACATGCGCCGTATCAAGCAGCAACCAGGGGAAACCCTGCAGAAGTACATCCAGCGCTTCAACAACGCGCGCCTCAAGATTCCCAAGGTGACCGAGGAGGCCATCATCTCAGCCTTCTCCTACGGTGTGCACGACGTCAAGATGAAGGAGGAGCTGGTGATGCATGAAGACTTGTGCACTTCCTTGGAGTTGTTCAACTTGGCGACCAAGTGCGCCAGGGCTGAGGAAGGGCGTCTCTCCCTCCTCGAGCTGCCTGCCGCAGACCCAGAAGAGAAGAAGCCCAAGACCAAGGACGTGAAGCGGAAGGGGGCTGCCGTGCTTGCGGCAGAACGAGACACCAAGCGGGGCAGAGATCAGCCCGAATCTTCCAAGGGCAGCCGGTACTGCGTGTACCATGACCTCCACACCCACAACACCAACGAAGGCCAAGAGCTCCGAGCCGTGCGAGAAGGAAGGACCGGCCGATGTCCCGACCGCAGCGACTGGGGCTACGGCCGAGGAGGAGGAAGGAACACAGGACGCTGGGAAGACCGCGGCCCTCGCCAAGGGTGGCGCGACCAACCTCGCGAGGATCGCTGGCAGGTCCCGCCTCGCGAGGGAGGCTGGAGGGATCAGCCTCACGAGGATCGCCCGCAAGGCAACGCAGGCCTCCCTCCACTGCCACCGCAGCCAAGGAGAAATGAGGACCGTCATCAGGACGAGGGGGCTGGGGGCTTCCAGGAGCCACGTGCGATCGCCTGCATCCTAGGCGGAGCTCAAGCCCCAGCCTCTCAACACATCTTCAACCAGTTCGCCCGTGAAGTAAATGCAGTCCTCCCCAAGCTCGAGGCCACGCTCCCTCTCAGGTGGTCGGCGTGCACCATCACGTTCAGTTCAGCGGATCAGCTCAAGTGCGCGGCCACAGCCGGAGTCCTCCCAATGCTTTGTTCCCCAATCATCAGCAACGTGCTAGTCACCAGGACCCTTATCGATGGCGGGGCAGGGCTCAACGTCTTGTCTGTGGAAACATTCAACAATCTCCAAGTGCCCTACAATCAGCTTCAGCCAACCAAGCCTTTCTCCGGAGTCATCGACGGCTCCACGGTCCCGATTAGGCAGGTCCGCCTCCCTGTCACCTTCGGGGCACGCGACAACTACCGCACCGAGCTCAGCGACTTCGACGTCACCCACATCCGCCTGCCATACAATGCCATCCTTGGGTACCTAGCGCTGGCGAAGTTTATGGCCGTAACCCACCACGGCTACAACGTCCTCAAGATGCCAGGAAGTGGCGGAGTCATCACGGTGCCCTGCGAAGAGAAAGACGCGGTGTGCTCCCTGGAACGAGCCTTCCAGGCGTCATCACTGGAAGACCCGGATCGCGGAAGCTGGAGGCTTCCCGAGGCCGCCCCCCAGAAGAAGAAGACATCGTCCAGCCCGGCCCCTCAGGAGGCAGGCCCCTCAGGGCCCGCGCCTGCTCAGGGGGAACCTCCTTCCATCGCATAGGGAAACGCGCCCGGCGCCCTCCTTAGGCAGGGCTCGGGGGCTCTCCCCTGGAGGGCCGCCGACCTCGCCAAGGTCATGAGGGAGGCGCTTGGGCGCCACTTGGAGGCGTGTTTCGAAGCACATTTCCTCAAGAAGGAGCAAGGCAAGGAGGGCCAAACCCTCAGGAGTTCGTCAGCAAGGCCATTCAGGAGCTACAGGAGTCAAGAGTCATGAGAGGCAACCACCGCCTACCCGCTGTGGCCCCCCATCCAGGCGAGGATGGTGGGCTGCGCGTCTGCATCGACATACCAGGGCTCAACCGAGCCGCCTCTCAGGAGCGCCTCTGGCCCTCGCAAGTGGGGCACTGCGAAGGTCCACCCCACAGCTATGTTCGCATGCCTTATGGCTTGCCGAACGCGGCTGCCGCGTACCAGAGCCTCATGACGGGCATCCTGGAGGCTCAAGAGGTCAGGCGTTCCGCAGCCCTGGCGGAGATGGAGATGGTCCGCGAGGAGCCACCAGCGCCTCCGGAGCCTCCCGAGGCCCCAGGGCCTGGGGGCTCGTGAGGATCGACTCCCACAGCCCACCGAGTCTGCTACACCAACACCCCTTCATCTTCAACATCATCAGGTGACATCTTTCAAGTTTCATTTCTAGCTGGGAGCGCCCTCGGGGCTGCATCATTCCCAGGCCGCGTAGGTCCATCCCTGGGGCGTGTATCCCTTTTGCTCGTGATTCTTAGCTTACTTTGTTGGGGGAGCCCCTCGGGCTGCATTATCCCCAAGTCGCTCGGGTCAGACCCAGCAGCGTGTACCCCTCTTGCGTTTATCTTAGGGCCATGCTTTCGACCCATCATGCTTGTTATTTGGTGCCTATCTGTGGCACCTTTTCTTCCTGGATGTCGGAAGCTTGCGCGTTAAAGGGGGGTACCTGAGCATCGCGACTCAGGGCTCCTACCGGCTCTCCAGCCCTCACCCTCTGGTCTTGTCCACGGCATCATGACCTGGCATACCAGCGATGGCTGAGACCAGCTCGAGGGCCGGGACCCGAGGATGTAGAGCTTCAGCATCTACTAAATTTGCAGGAACACACCCCAAGATAAGGCTCAGTGCCAGGCACAACCCGCCTTGGGGTAGGGCCCCGTGAGTCCCGCGCTGGCTCACGGGTGCCCCAATACACCTCGCTAGGCATTTCGTGCCTCGTCGCCTCTCCAAAGCAACTAACGGCTGACCGCCGCTTGTCATAGCGGACTTTTGCTCTTTTTGTGGTAGGCCTGCATGATCTCTTCAAGGAGCAGCATCAGGCGAGGCCTTCAGGTGTCTTCTTCACTCTTGTTTGCGCAAACCGCTTGCATGTTAAAGGGGGGGTACCTGAGCATCGCGACTCAGGGCTCCTACTGTCTCTCCAGCCCTCACCCTCTAGCCTTGACCACGGCATCGCGACCTGGCATACCAACGACGGCTGAGACTCGCTCGAGGGCTAAGACCCGAGGACGTAGAGCAGAAAGGGGAGCGAAGGCGAGAGGGGAGAGGCACGCGAGGACCTCGCCAAGAAACCCCTCACCGGCCAAGGCACGGACCTAGCGCCGCACCAGGAAGCGTTCCCTGACCCTCGAGATAAGTCACTCTCCGGAAACACTAGCTATCCCAGTATCGTCACCGCACCTAATGCAATCCCGTGTTAGCAATGTCACATTCCTTTCTCACTGAACGATGGCTGCTTGAGCGCTAAAGGGGACCTCCTGAGCATCGCGACTCAGGGGCTCTTACTGGACCCCGGGTCGCTCACCTCCTGGCCTTGACCACGGCATCGCGACCTGGCATACCAGCGACGGCTGAAGCCGCCTTGGGACCGGGACCTGTCAGCGCAGAGCTCCAAGCCCTCGTGAGGTCCGAAAGGAAAAAACTAAGCTACGACGGAATAAGCATCTCGCACTGCTTCACAATGAGGATCATATTAACAAATGGAGCTACAGACACCTTACAAGCCCCCACGGGGTATGTTCTTGGCTCCTCGCAGGAACAAAAGACGCGTATCCTAAGGAGTCCTAACTACAGGAACCATCATGGCAGACGCCATCATCAACAGTGGGCCGCCGGGCACCATCGCCAACCCCATCCAGATCTGAGGCGGCGACGGCCTGACGAGCCCTCCCTGCTCCGGGAGCGGCGCAGGCTCGGGGGCTCGTAGCTATCGTCGCTCGTCTCTGGAGTCGTGAAGAGCTCGGCGGAGTCGCTAGATCCTCCGGCGCCTCCATCGCCTGTGGAGCTGCCAAGGGAGCGGTTAACTGGCCTCGGCCTCGCTGTAGCGGGGCCCCGACCACCTCTCCCGGGGCAGCACTCCAGCCGGTGACCCTCCGCATCGAAGACCTTGAAGAACATCACCAAAGCGCTGTCATACTCCAGGTGGATCGAGAGGGCGCCCCTTGTCCTACAGACCCGGGTGATCTCGCCCCAGCCTCGAGTCATGAAGACCTCGCCCGGGGCAACGACCGCGACCTCAGCCCCGGTCGCGAGGGTGCTGCAGCCGGCGTGCTGAAGCCAGATCCCCAGGAGCTCCCCCTGCGGGATGACAGAGGCGAAGAAAGGAGGAAGACGAATCCAAGACTGAGGAGGCATGGCGGCGTGAAGCACGAACTCTCGGGAGGAGCCCTCAGCGTGGACTCCAGGGGGAAATACGCACACCTTCGTGACCCGCCGGCACCGGCGCGGGCGCTGCCCGTGGCGTTCGGCATCGACTCCTTCAGAGCCCTCAATGTGGGTGTACAAGGGAAGCGGGAACCCTGGTGGTGGCCGCTCTCACCAGGGCCTCAACACTTCCTGGCGGGCGCCCTCACCCCGATGGCGGAGGGCAAGCCGTTTCTTCGGCGGGAGCGGGTCAGGATCCTCTCGGGGAGCCTTTCCCTTCTCTGCCGCAGAGAACCGGCGGATCGAAGCCATTGCAGCAAGACGGAGCAAGGACTGGGGAGAAGGAGAAGCAAGAAGAGATAGACTAGAAGGGCACGCACCCTGCCATACTTAAAGCCAGAGGAGGCCAACCGCCCGACCTCCACGATCGCAGGTAATCATGACCCGTTTTTGCATGCAGGGACTTGTCAATTCATGCAGTTGCCGAGGCGTCGTGGGGAAGTGGAGACGCCCACGTCCAATCAACCGCCACGTGGCGCCAAAGGCCACAGGCTGTTAGGGCCCGCGGCGCTTCGCACTTGCCCTTTCGCCTCTCTGCTCAGCCAAGTCCGGGTGCGCCTTGGGCCCGGGGGCTACTGTCGGCGTTCCGGGAACGGGGGTCCCCAGATTTGACTGCCTGCGGCCTGCGGCGTGGCTCAAAGGGGGGCCCAGCATGGCCCATCTTCATCAACACCAGCTCAAGACCCTCGCGAGGGGCCAAGCCTCGCAGGGTGGACGATAAGGAGCTTCCTCAGGCACGGCCTCATTAGGCTGGCTCACGAGGAGGCGGAGAGATCAAGGCGGGATACCTCGCGAGGTGCCCGTGACACGAGCCATGATGACCAAGGGTGCCAGTCGGGCGCCAGCCCGTGCAGTGTCCTCCTTTCCTCTTTGGTGCAAAGGGAGCAAGCGCAGGCGAGAGCATCAAGCAAAGGCATCCATTTCGGTGCAACAAGACCAAGACCAGCCCAACGGCCGGAAGGAAGTCATTGTGGAGCCCAAGCAGGCGTCACCACCAGAGCCTTTGACAGACGAGGACCGACTTTAGTCAGGATAAGTGTACCCGATGTTCCCCTTCAAAATGGCCAATTGTTGGTGCCCTTCCCGCTCAATATTTGGGAAGAAGCCCAGGGCCTTTGCCTATTAATAGGACTAGCCACCCCCAGGGTAGAGGCATCTGATCCTCACCAAGAAACCAGTAGGTAGAGTGAGTGAACTCCTCCTAGCTGTTCATCGCGCCAGCCAAGAACAGACCCTCGCGAGGCTATTCTTCCTTGTATTGTTCATCATCAGCCCAAGAGGCAATCCACCACACCACACACTGGAGTAGGGTATTACACCACAATGGTGGCCTGAACCAGTATAAACTCTGTGTCTCTTGTGTTGTTCTCTTTCGTAGTTCAGATCTTAGCGAGTCGGCGAGGAACAGGTAGGTAGAGGGCGAAATCTCCGCGCGCACCCCAGTGTTCGAACCTCAAGGGTCTGCCGGAACCCGAAATCCGACATAGGGTCCCCATCCAGAACGACTGGAACATCCAGCACCTCTGGAAGTTCTACCCCTGAAGAAAGGCTCGGGCCTATGAAGCAAGGATCTGGCCTATGAAGGTCGCCACTCGTGACACTCTCACGTAATAATGAGTGGGGCTGTAAACGCCCCGAAGTCTCCTGAGATTCGCCTTGGGGCCTTATGGGGGCTCGCTCCCACATCTTAGTGGCAGCACTTAGCTCTGCGCTGGTAGAAGACTAGATTAGTGTCAGGACCCCGATCCTAAGTCACACCGATCTAGCATGTAACACATCATATCACTTTGCGGCCTCACGCATGGTATTCCCACAGGTGCCACCTGACCTGGCCCAGGACCGTTTGCGCCTTTTGGCTCACGTATATGATAGTGCCGCTAGCATCCATATGACAAAGAACCCGTGCTGACATGGCTAGTTGTGAACCCAAAGTGGCACTAACTTACAGGGACAGGCATACATGACCCAACAACAAACGTGTCGGTCATCAGCGAGTGAATCCAGGCTGTAGCACTGGGCTAGCAGGACTCCGGTGAACCGGGCTGTAGCGGGCTAACAGGACTCCGGAATTCATCGTGTGACATTTCCTCGAGGGGACAGACACAGGAACGAAGAAGGACACATGCCGGCCAGCCTAAGTGTTCTGGAGCAGTAGCAAGCTACCATGGCTCAGTGGAAACACTAGGAGACATTTCCCGGTAAGAGAGGCTACTAAGGATAAACAACTAGATAGTCAGATCCCACACATACCAAGCATTTCAATAACATACACACAATATGCTCGATATGTGCAAATACAACATGGCATCACAACATGACTCTACAACTCAAGCATTTTATTCAATAGGCTCCGAGGAGTGAGATATTACAATCATGGGTCTCATGACCCAATAATCAGAGCATACAAGTCAAAGCACAAGCGGAAGCTTAACATGTCTGAGTACAGACATCTACAAATGAAAAAGGCTGAGAAGCCTGACTATCTACCAGATCATGCCGAGGGCACAATATCGTAGCTGAGGTAACAAGCTAAACGTCGAAGTCCACGTGGAACTACTAGCGAGACTGAAATCTCTCTGCAAAAACATAAATTAAGCAACATGAGTACAAATGTACTCAGCAAGACTTACATCAGAACTAACTACATATGCATCATTATCAACAAAGGGATGGTGGGGTTTAACTGCAGCAAGCCAGCTTTGACTCGGTGGCTATCCTGTACTACGACTGCAAGTAACTCTTTTGAGGTGGCGCACACGAGTCCACATATTCACCATATCAATACACCATTATGGCTCCGCTCCCGTCTCCCTACGGGAACGCCATCCATAGCACTCACGCTTATCTTGTGCATTTTAGAGTATCCACTTTCACTTGTCTATGAACTGTACAGGCAACCCAGAAGTCCTTTACCGCGGACACGGCTATTCGAATAGATAATGTTAACCCTGCAGGGGTGTACTTCTTCACACACGCTCTCGCCACTTACCGCCATTTACACGTCATGTATCTCGGCAACCTTCAAGCGGAAGCCTGGCGAGGGTGTCAGCCACGACCTGACTAACCACACAAGTCTCTCGTCCAGGTTTATCGCCTATTCGGGTTCCATCCGCAAGGAGATCCGGCCGGGGTGTCGCTCACGGCCCCAAACGATGTGAGCAGGGTTCCCAAGCCCACCATCCGGGTGCCACTTGGTACACCGTGCCACTGTGCCTAGTCTGTCCCAAGCCCATCTGTACCGGGTGCCACTTGGTAGACTACTAACACTACCTACAAACACCAGAAACTAGTTGCAACTCCTGGACAGAGATCAAGTTGATTAATAAGTCGAGAGAGTCAATTAAGGATCCCAATGTGTGGTAGTAGCTGTTCATGGATCACAAACACAGAACTCAGTTCTTGAGGACGGTTTCAATGAGACAACCCACCATGTACTCCTACATGGCCTCTCACCGCTACCTTTACCAAATCGTGTTCACACACTTAGCACTCAACAGTAGGACATGTTCACACACCTCCGATTCATCCCCGATGAATCAGACATGACTCAACTCTAAGCAGTAGCAGGTATGACAAACAAGCATGAATGAGTAGGCACATCAGGGCTCAAACAACTCCTACTCATGCTAGTGGGTTTCATCTATTTACTGTGGCAATGACAGGTCATGCAGAGGATAAAGGGGTTCAGCTACCGCAGCAAGTAACAGATGAATCGTTGTTGTCCTAATGTAGTAAAAGAGAGCAGGAGCGAGAGAGTGGGATTGTATCGGAATGAACAAGGGGGTTTTGCTTGCCTGGCACTTCTGAAGATAGTAAAGCTCTTCATCGGTGTCATCGAACTCATCGTCGGAACATCGTCTACTGAGAGGGGACAAATACCGACAAACAAGGAAGAACACAATCAATGCAATGCAGCAATATGATGCATGAATGTGACATGGAAATATGTTATTGATTGAGCTAATGCAACTAACAACAAGTTAAATGGATTTGGTTTGAACACTAGGTTCAAATTCAAACTACATATGTGATTTCTTAAATGCCATTTAATTGAATTGTCCTAAACAGTAGTCATAAGTTGTTCTAAAATGCATGAAAATGGCACAGATGGATAGATTGGATTTTTCTAATCATTTTTCATATATAAATTATTTCATTCTGAGTTACGGTTGAATTTATATGATTTTTAGAAGTTTATAACATTTTCTGGAATTTCCTGGATTATCTTTATTCCAAAAAAAGATTAATTGCGTCAGCATGACGTAGGTGTGATGTCAGCAGGTTAACTGACCCGGTCCAGGTCAAACCTGACTAGTGGGGTCGACACGTCAGTGACACAATTAACTAACAGGGTTAATTAAATCTAACTAATCAAATTTACAGCCACTGGGCCTGCTGTTAGTGTCAGCAGGGGGTAATTAGTCCTAAACTAATCTAGTCAGGGCAGGGCCCGCGTGTGTTGACCCTAGGGAGGTCAAACCCTGGGTCGAACAGGTCAAACTCGTCGGCGACTCGACGCCGGCGAGGCTAGACACAGCGGCGAGGCTCGGATTTGGTCCTTCGTCGACCAAATCGACGGCGGAGACGCGCTACGGACTGCTGGTGAACTCGCGAATCGAGTGGTGGTGGCGGTTGGGCCTGGGGAGGACGGAGTTGTCGCCGGCGTCGACCTTGGCAGTCGCCGGAGCTCGGGTGAGCTCGGGGTCGACGCTACGATGGCCGTGGCGATGTGCGATTATCACCTACGGCGTCTACGTGATGCGGTGAGTATGATGGGTGCATGCCTGGGACCAAATGGTCATCGAAATGTGGCCGGTGATGAGCTCGTGCGGCGGCGCGGTTCAGTCTTCAACGGGGCGACGGCTACAGCAAGAAATCTAGGCGGGAAGAGGGGAATTCGGTCCGTGAGCTCACCGCGGAGACGTTGGGATGGTCGGCGTGCTCGGAGGAGGCTTGGAGGTGAAGGAATGGCGGTGACGATCTCGGCGGCCCGAGGAAGGGGATGGCGGAGCTGGCGGCATCCAGGGCTTCCGGCGCCTTCCATCTTGGTGAGGAGGAAGAGGGGGACGAGGCGGGGCGTCTTGGCGCGTCGGCGAGGCGAGGGAAGCACGGTGGCTGTGGCAAATGGCGTCGGCGACGACGAGCTCCACTCGGGCGCGTGCGGGGAGAGAGCAGAGGAGGGGAGAGCGTTCGAGAAAGTGAGAGGGGGCCAGGGGGGCTGCATGGCATCTCCAGGTGGTCGAGGAAGCGAGCAGGGAGGCAGGAGGAGGTGGAAGCAGGAGGTGGCCGCGGGTGCGCGCGTAGGCCACACGCCTCTGCCTACTGGCGCGAGGAGGAAGGCGACAGGGAGGAGGCGGTGGTGGACTGGGCCGGCCAGCTAGAGTGCTGGGCCGGTTGGTGGCGTCAGGTAAGTTATTCTCTCTCTCTCTCTCTTATTTCTGTTTTCTATTTATTCTGTTTTGTTTTGATTTAGTAAAATACTAAACCATTTGATAAAATGCTGAAAATAACTGTGGGCACTTGTGAAATTATTCCCAACAGCCCTCAAGTAGTTTCAGAACTATTAGAGCATTTAAAATTATTTATAGGATTTAAATGCCCTAATTAAAATACAATATGAGTTAATTCAAAAATCCAAAAATGATCTAAGAATATATTCATCATTTTTGGCAGAGGTTTCCACCTTAACCAGAAATCATGAACTTTTCTTAGGGACATTTTGGGTTTATTGAAAAGATTTTATGCTTGACCCTATTTGATTTAATTTTGGTGCTAGGGTTTGTCAATCCCCATTTCAAGTTTAAATGCAAGTTAAACATGATGCACACATGAAGGGCTAGCCTACCGCATACCAGAACTAGGGATGTGACATCTCACCCCTACTAAACAAGAATCTCGTCCCGAGATTCAAGCGTAGGGTAATATGAAGGGGGGACGCAAACTAACACAATCTTCATGATCCAACTTGCACTTCTTGAAGATGTTGATTCATGGCTTCAAATTGATCTTGACGTCTTCTCTTTCGAGATCTTTATCCAATTCGATGACGACAAAAGAAACTCTATAGAAAACGATCTCCTCGAAGATCGAACACTCAAGATCTACTCACGGAATGAGACGTTGAACATCTCTTGAGCTGAGAGGCAAAACACACCTTAAAAGGACGGAAGAAACAATTGATGAGAGTTTCCAAGTAGCAAAGGAAAATTGCCATGGTTCCATAACGGGGCACCTCAGGGAAGGTGACTCGTAGAATTATTCCCTTAAGTGGCAAAAAGGATTACTTTTGATGCATGGATCATCTAAACTCTCTAAACCAACCCAAGGAAAATCATAAACGGTCACTTGAAGGAGTTCAAAAGAATGACATGCTCGGACAAGAATGGATGATGTGGATTACCTTGTTGAAAACAACACAAGGGATGATTTTAGTAACTGGGGAGAAGCTCAACAGTAGAGAGTGAGTCCACTGTTTGAAAAGTTATAGCATGACCGAGGAAGCTAAGAGCAATCCCGGTTAGTGCCGATGATAACACCTAACGTTTGCGCGTCCTCTCAAGGACTTGAGCATTTCCATATTCATCAAGGTTTTACCAACATCCGTGTCAAGGATCCTGGTAAAACAACATACCACCATGATGGATAGTGATGGACGATGCAGATGCAAAGGGAGATAACACCTTCTCAGATTTCACCTTAGCCAGGCCAAGGAACAAAATCTGGATGATCGACTGAGAGACATCTAGCACTCCACTTCTAATGTTCTCCTTGATGTGCTATCGCAACCCATTTATAGATATGGTTTGATATCTAGGACATCAAGTAAAAGGTCAGACTTTGGGAACACAAAAATCATAAGGAATAACTACGGAAGTAAATCCATAAGAAGTCCTCATGGGGAGGTGGCCAACTTCCTCAATCAAGATACTACAATAATAGGTCTTTCGGCTGGGTGTGTTGGCCACGACATCCACTTAACCGGTTACAAAGAGACCATTATTGTAGTTCTTGGAAATGTTCTAACCATCATATCTGCCTAAGATTTAGATCTGGTTGGTGTTAGGATATTCCAGACTCATCGAGTCTAGGAAGAAAAATGGAAGTTTGCAACACAAATCGATGAGATGACGTTGCGAGATTCTCGGGAAATGAACTACGATAGCAAGCTCCAAAACATGAGCTGGTTCTGCTACAAACATGTGAACACGTTGTCCCAGACAAGCATGGCCACGAAGTAGTCTTATAGTTAAACACTACCGAGTTCAGGTGGGGAACCATCTTCGAGGATATCAAAGTCTTTACGCAAGTCCATGGATTAGATCTCAAGCATAAACTTCTCTTCCTTGAACAAGTCAATCAGTGGCTTGGTGTGCTACGGAATACATATGGAATGGAAGTAATTAATCTACCAAACCATAGTATACTTTGCACATGTGTGACTAATTTGGGATGATTCCAGGGGAAACAAAACAAACCTTTCTTGAACTCACGGCAGCAACTTGCACCAAATGCACATGAATTTGAGGAAGTCACTTCTTCCATCCAACATATGCTCCATGAACGGGACATGAAGATAATGCTTATACAAGTTTCCAACACCAGCTGGATGTTCAACACAAGTCATGGTGGGGACAAAATGTCGCTGATGGGCTCAACAGCAACTCATCGGAATTTTCATATCACTGGACTTCCACCATCATGTGAACAATGTGATGGTATTGGTCAGACCAAAAGATGTAATGGTGTATGCTCGAGGAAAAACTACGAGTAAGACAACATTACGAATATCGTTGGTTCTGATTTGATTTGACGATAGCCCATACTCAAATCAAAGATTGGATAAGATAATAGATCCAACAATTGACCATGAGGATCAACCAATGAAGATATCACCTTTTTTCAAAACACACCAACACCAGGATATCCCTTTGAAACGAACTAAGTTAGGTAAGCTTTTATCTTCCAACTCTCCAAGTTGTCGTTTAGCTTAACCCACTAGCTCAGGGGTATCCAACACGGATTCTTGGAGAAAGGGTGGTTTCGAAAACCAACTTGGTCATGAGCTCAACATAGCAGTCAGGTGACAACCTGGTGATGCTTCTGAGAAGATAATCGAAAAATCACGAACCACCGATATGCTATTAAGCTCGAGAACAATCTTGCTTTTCAGGGCAAGACGAGATGATCAAATAAGCAAGGGATTTGCATAGCCCCAACTCATTGATCGAAAGGTGCACCGGAAATAAGGACTAGGTAGCACGATCTATCTTAGAATGATGATTCAAGAACCAACACACTAAGAATGAAATTATTGTCCTTTAACTACCAAGCAACAAGGTTTCTAGGAGGATTGATTTCACACATCATGATTCACTTGTCGGCATTCCGGTTGCAACAACACGGGAGCCGAGAAATGAATAATGAGGGCGAAAAGTATCACTGCATCAAGAATTCATAAGAGGGTGTGCAATTCCCATGATATTCCTGATATAAAGATGGTAATACTTCAAGGTAGAACAGACCAGAAGCTGGATTGCAACTTGATCTGCAGAACACAACTGCTTTGACCCAATCCTGGATATGGATGGGGTACTAGAGTTTGTTTCTCCTAGTCATTCTGGAATAGAATGGCATGATGGACCACAAGAGTAATAGACATCGATGAACGAATGCACTCATACTCCTGACTGTCAATTGATAGACGAGGGTCAGAAGACAACTAAAGAGGGACAACTCAAAGGAACATACGATTTTCTGAGTTGTGGATGCATGGTTTAGCATGTCGAACGAAGTTCAACATATTTCTTCCGGATAACCCATGCAGAAAGGTAGAACTGGCAGATCCACAATATAGAATGGAGAACTCATCGAGGATATTCCTGTTGTGATCTTTTGATCCAACAAACTTCTGCCATAAGTGGTTCATAGTATTTGGAAGAAGGAAATACCACGGACCTTAAGGACTATCGCAAAGGTTACTAGTATCCTAAAGGGACTAGCAAACACTATCAACATGAAGTAAGTAGGGTGAATCTCGGGTTCGAAGACCCAGGAGTAGAATGCCTACTAACTATGTGGCATCACGGGATGCCTCCGGGAATGATGGCCAGAATCATCACACTGGGACACAGAACATGGCTAGATTACAAGGTGATACTCTAGACATCTAGGGTCATAATAATAGCTCCAACATATACGTTGAGGCAATAGAGTACCTCAACTCACCGTTTAGTGTGGTTAACCTGGCCAGAAAGGACATCAAAACAGAGGGAAGGATTTTGCAATTGCATCAGATTATTTAGAAACCTGGGATGACTCGGACAGCATAATGGCTATAAATGCTCAAAAGATTGGAGACATGCTACAAGATGGTGGCATAGCCACTCAGAAGCACAATATCAAGGTTTCGAGATCAATAGTTAACATACGTTGGTAGTCGGAACCGAACTGAGGCTTAAATCTATCAATCCTTAAGTCTACGGATTAGTAACACGTGATCCTGATAGAAAGAAGAGAAATCCTAATTTCTTAACCCCGTAGAAAAGATAGGATGACTCAGATCAGAAGGGCATAAGGTATAAGGAGTAAAAAGAGCCTTACGTTCCCAACCACAATCAATTCCCTTACATAACTAAAGCATTTCTAGACTCAACTTCGACCAGTTTGGCTTGGTAATCCTACAGGCAGTCAAGATCTGATAACAAAGCTGTCAGGACCCCGATCCTAAGTCACACCGATCTAGCATGTAACACATCATATCACTTTGCGGCCTCACGCACGGTATTCCACGGGTGCCACCTTACCTGGCCCGGGACCGTTTGCGCCTTTTGGCTCACGTATATGATAGTGCCACTAGCATCCATATGACAAAGAACTCGGGCTGACATGGCTAGTCGTGAACCCAAAGTGGCACTAACTTACAGGGACATGCATACATGACCCAACAATGAATGTGTCGGTCATCAGTGAGTGAATCCAGGCTGTAGCACTGGGCTAGCAGGACTCCGGTGAACCGGGCTATAGCGGGCTAACAGGACTCCAGAATTCATTGCGTGACATTTCCCCGAGGGGACAGACACACGAACGAAGGACACATGCCGGCCAGCCTAAGTGTTCCGGAGCAGTAGCAAGCTACCATGGATCAGTGGAAACACTAGGAGACATTTCCTGGTAAGAGAGGTGACTAAGGATAAACAACTAGATAGTCAGATCCCACACATACCAAGCATTTCAATAACATACACACAATATGCTCGATATGTGCAAATACAACATGGCATCACAACATGACTCTATAACTCAAGCATTTTATTCAATAGGCTCCGAGGAGCGAGATATTACAATCATGGGTCTCATGACCCAACAATCAGAGCATACAAGTCAAAGCACAAGCGGAAGCTTAACATGTCTGAGTACAGACATCTACAAATGAAAAAGGCTGAGAAGCCTGACTATCTACCAGATCCTGCCGAGGGCACAAGATCGTAGCTGAGGTAACAAGCTAAACATCGAAGTCCACGTGGAACTACTAGAAAGACTGAAATCTCTCTGCAAAAACATAAATTAAGCAACATGAGTACAAATGTACCCAACAAGACTTACATCAGAACTAACTACATATGCATCATTATCAACAAAGGGATGGTGGGGTTTAACTACAGCAAGCCAGCTTTGACTCGGTGGCTATCCTGTACTACGACTGCAAGTAACTCTTTTGAGGTGGCGCACACGAGTCCACATATTCACGTATCAATACACCACTATGGATCCGCTCCCGTCTGCCTACGAGAACGCCATCCATAGCACTCACGCTTATCTTGCGCATTTTAGAGTATCCACTTTCACTTGTCTATGAACTGTACAGGCAACCCAGAAGTCCTTTACCGCGGACACGGCTATTCGAATAGATAATGTTAACCCTGCAGAGGTGTACTTCTTCACACACGCTCTCGCCACTTACCGCCATTTACACGTCATGTATCTCAGCAACCTTCAAGCGGAAGCCTGGCGAGGGTGTCAGCCACGACCTGACTAACCACACAAGTCTCTCGTCCAGGTTTATCGCCTATTCGGGTTCCATCCGCAAGGAGATCCGGCCGGGGTGTCGCTCACGGCCCCAAACGATGTGAGCAGGGTTCCCAAGCCCACCATCCGGGTGCCACTTGGTACACCGTGCCACTGTGCCTAGTCTGTCCCAAGCCCATCTGTACCGGGTGCCACTTGGTAGACTACTAACACTACCTACAAACACCAGAAACTAGTTGCAACTCCTGGACAGAGATCAAGTTGATTAATAAGTCGAGAGAGTCAATTAAGGATCCCAATGTGTGGTAGTAGCTGTTCATGGATCACAAACACAGAACTCAGTTCCTGAGGACGGTTTCAATGAGACAACCCACCATGTACTCCTACATGGCCTCTCACCGCTACCTTTACCAAATCATGTTCACACACTTAGCTCTCAACAGTAGGACATGTTCACACACCTCCGATTCATCCCCGATGAATCAGACCTGACTCAACTCTAAGCAGTAGCAGGCATGACAAACAAGCATGAATGAGTAGGCACATCAGGGCTCAAACAACTCCTACTCATGCTAGTGGGTTTCATCTATTTACTGTGGCAATGGTAGGTCATGCAGAGGATAAAGGGGTTCAGCTACCGCAGCAAGTAACAGATGAATCGTTGTTGTCCTAATGTAGTAAAAGAGAGCAGGAGCGAGAGAGTGGGATTGTATCGGAATGAACAAGGGGGTTTTGCTTGCCTGGCACTTCTGAAGATAGTAAAGCTCTTCATCAGTGTCATCGAACTCATCGTCGGAACGTCGTCTACTGAGAGGGGACAAATACCGGCAAACAAGGAAGAACACAATCAATGCAATGCAGCAATATGATGCATGAATGTGACATGGAAATATGATGTTGATTGACCTAATGCAACTAACAACAAGTTAAATGCATTTGGTTTGAACACTAGGTTCAAATTCAAACTCCATATGTGATTACTTAAATGCCATTTAATTTAATTGTCCTAAACAGTAGTGATAAGTTGTTCTAACATGCATGAAAATGGTACAGATGGATAGATTGGATTTTTCTGATCATTTTTCATATATAAAGTATTTCATTCTGAGTTACGGTTGAATTTATATGATTTTTAGAAGTTTATAACATTTTCTGGAATTTCCTGGATTATCTTTATTCCAGAAAAAGATTAATTGCATCAGCATGACGTAGGTGTGACATCAGCAGCTCAACTGACCCGGTCCAGGTCAAACCTGACTAATGGGGTCGACACGTTAGTGACACAATTAACTAACAGGGTTAATTAAATCTAACTAATCAAATTAACAGCCACTGGGCCCGCTGTCAGTGTCAGCAGGGGGTAATTAGTCCTAAACTAGTCTAGTCAGGGGCAGGGCCGCGTGTGTTGACCCCAGGGAGGTCAAACCCCGGGTCGAACACGTCAAACTCGCTGGCGACTCGACGCCGGCGAGGCCAGACACGACGGCGAGGCTCGGATTTGGTCCTCCGTCGAACAAATCGACGGCGGAGACGCGCTACGGACTGCTGGTGAACTCGCGCATCGAGTGGTGGTGGCGGTTGGGCCTGGGGAGGCCGGAGTTGTCGCTGGCGTCGACCTTGGCGGTCGCCGGAGCTCGGGTGAGCTCGGGGTCGATGCTACGATGGCCGTGGCGATGTGCGATTATCACCTACGGCGTCTACGTGATGCGGTGAGTACGAGGGGCGCATGCCTGGGACCAAATGGTCACCGGAATGTGGCCGGCGACGAGATCATGCGGCAGCGCGGTTCGGTCTTCAAGGGGGCGATGGCTACAGCAAGAAATCGAGGCGGGAAGAGGGGAATTCGGTCCGTGAGCTCACCGCGGAGACGTTGGGATGGTCGGCGTGCTCGGAGGAGGCTTGGAGGTGATGGAATGGCGGTGACGATCTCGGTGGCCCGAGGAAGGGGATGGCAGAGCTGGCGGCATCCAAGGCTTCCGGTGCCTTCCATCTTGGTGAGGAGGAAGAGGGGGATGAGGCGGGGCGTCTTGGCGCGTCGGCGAGGCGAGGGAAGCACGGTGGCTGTGGCAAATGGCGTCGGCGACGACGAGCTCTGCTCGGGCGCGTGTGGGGAGAGAGCAGAGGAGGGGAGAGCGTTCAAGAAAGTGGGAGGGGCCAGGAGGGCTGTGTGGCGTCTCCAGGTGGTCGAGGAAGCGAGCAGGGAGGCAGGAGGAGGTGGAAGCAGGAGGTGGCCGCGGGTGCGCGCGCAGGCGACACGCCTCTGCCTACTGGCGCGAGGAGGAAGGCGACAGGGAGGAGGCGGTGGTGGACTGGGCCGGCCAGCTACAGTGCTGGGCCGGTTGGTGGCGTCAGGTAAGTTATTCTCTCTCTCTCTTATTTTTGTTTTCTATTTATTCTGTTTTGTTTTGATTTAGTAAAATACTAAACCATTTGATAAAATGCTGAAAATAACTGTGGGTACTTGTGAAATTATTCCCAACAGCCCTCAAGCAGTTTCAGAACTACTAGAGCATTTAAAATTATTTATAGGATGTAAATGCCCTAATTCAAATACAATATGAGTTAATTTAAAAATCCAAAAATGATCTAAGAATATATTCATCATTTTTCGCAGAGGTTTCCACCTTAACCAGAAATCATGAACTTTTCTTAGGGACATTTTGGGTTTATTGAAAAGATTTTATGGTTGACCCTATTTGATTTAATTTTGGTGCTAGGGTTTGTCAATCCCCATTTCAAGTTTAAATGCAAGTTAAACATGATGCACACATGAAGGGCTAGCCTACCGCATACCAGAACTAGGGATGTGACAATTAGGTGCCGGACGCGGCTGTTCATTTGCTTTCCAAAGTTGCTTTCTATTTTTAGTAATCTTTCAATGGATTTGGTATTCTCAAACATTGGTTTCTCGAGTTGTTTCCTTCTCCTGAGCTGTCTTTGGCCTAAGGGCATGAGAGAGGTGGCAGTCACCCGCCACTTCGTCTCGCGCGCCTTGCGCGTGGGGCTAGGTAGGTGTGTGCACCCTGGGCCTGCCTCTGCGCGCACACACCACGCCGAACCCTGCTATTTTGGCTTTATCCTCACGAGGGGCCCTCGATCGAGTCCGTGGGCACCAGCACTCCTCATGTCTGTGCCCCCCGGGCAGCGCAACACGGTGCATCAGGTCTGGGATAATTAATGGCAGGGGGCTCGCGTAAGGAGGAGTGAGCCTCTTGACAGTTTTTCTCTTTGTTCAAAGATAGCTCCACCTTGCCGCGGCTCCTGAGACCCCAAGGCGTGTCTTCCGGGGGCTGCACCCAAGGCTCCCCGAAGATGGGGGCCCTATCAAGTATCCAAGGCCAGGCTCTCGTGAGGCGAATAGTGATTGCACGTACCAAGCTAAGCTTCCCTACCTTAACTCACCCAGACCGCAAACGTTACAACACAGCATCAAGATAGCAAGCATAGCATACAAGGCATAACTGCCACAGTTCATTACATGCCCCCGCAGGGTACATCTCTCTTTTTCGAATTACAGGAGAAAGGAAAGGCTAAACAAAGAGAGCCCGAAGGCGAAAGAGCTCCGCGCCGGCGCCGCATTCTCAAGCAGCGCCTCAAGGCGGCCCGACGCTTCACCAATTATACCATAGGAGACCTGGGGCTACCGGCCTTGAGTCCAAGTTCGCCAGTCCCAGCTTCACACTGGGCTCCTCTCTAGCTTCACTAGAGCTCCATGGCGGGACGAACCCCCAACATCCTCGACCCGAGCATGATGACGTGGGGGCCGGTGGCAGCCGCCACTGCTCGAGCTCTAACCCGAGGAAGAACTGCCGTCACGAGAGGAAGAGCGCGTCGCCAAGACCAGGCTCGCCATCGCCACCATCATCGTCGCTGCCATCCTCCGGGCAGCACCCCACGCTGCGGTCGTCTCCCCTGAACACCTTCACGTAGAGGGTCGCTAGGCCGTCGTACTTGAAGTGGAGTGTGTCGGTGTCAAAACCATCGGATCTCGGGTAGGGGGTCCCAAACTGTGCATCTAATGCTAATGGTAACAGGAGGCGGGGGACACAATGTTTACCTAGGTTCGGGCCCTCTCTATGGAGGTAATACCCTACTTCCTGCTTGATTGATCTTGATAACATGAGTATCACAAGAGTTGATCTACCATGAGATCGTAGAGGCTAAACCCTAGAAGCTAGCCTATGATTATGATTGTTGTTGTCCTACGGACTAAAGTCTCCAGTTTATATAGACATCAGAGGGGGCTAGGGTTACACAGAGTCGGTTACAGAGAAGGAAATCTACATATCCGAATTGCCAAGCTTGCCTTCCACGCAAAGGAGAGTACCACCCGGACACGGGACGAAGTCTTCAATCTTGTATCTTCATAATCCAACAGTCCGACGTAAGCATATAGTCTAGCTGTCCGAGGACCCCCTAATCCAGGACTCCCTCAATAGCCCCTGAACTAGGCTTCAATGACGATGAGTCCGGCGCGCAGATTGTCTTTGGCATTGCAATGCGGGTTCCTTTTACAAATACTCTAAAGATCTTGAACACAAGAATCGTGTCCGACTCTGCAAAACAAGTTCCACATACCACCGTAGTGAGCACAATATTCCACAAGTCTAATCTGCTGACAATTTTCCCATAGCATGACATCACGTCGTGACCCGGTCATTATTCGAACCGTTTTCTCAACCTCCTACTGCACATCTTGCGACGCAGTTTTATTGGCACGTCTTGTCGAAGCAGAGATCATGTCCCCTTATCATGGGATTCTCATCAATACGGGTGTGGGTAACCCAACCGCGCCATCAACACGGCGCTTGGGGAATAAGAGAGTTTCTAGGGCAAGTGGGGAGGCGCATAGTTTCTACCGCCTTTATAAAGAGATAAGGATTCCCCTTTTTCACCCACGCCTTCTTCTTCCTCTGCTCATCCATTCTCGAGCTCCAACGCCCAAGCTTTCACCTCCTCCGCAAAGTCATTCCGAGCATGTCCGAAGTGGGAGGCAAGTGGATGGCCTCCGTTATGGAGGAGGACATCGCGAAGCTTCGGGAGGCCGGATACCTGTCCGCAAACATCGTGCATCGGCTTCCGGCCGAATGGCAAATCATCCCTACCCCGAAACCCCAGGAAATGGTAGTATTCCTCTCTCACTTCGTCCGCGGACTGGGATTCCCCCTCCACACGTTCGTCCATGGACTTATGTTCTACTACGGGCTGGACTTCCATGATCTGGCCCCCAACTTCATCCTCAACATCTCAGTGTTTATCGTCGTGTGCGAATCCTTCCTCTGCATCACGCCCCACTTCGGCCTATGGCTGAAGAACTTCAATGTGCTGCCAAAGGTGGTGGGCGGCCAGCAAGCAGAGTGCGGGGGCGCCATGGTGGGCAAGATGCCCAATGTCACCTGGCCCGAGGACTCCTTTGTGGAGACTGTGAATGGGAGGCAATCGGGGAGGTTCTACATCACAGAGCCGCGCAACGCCAACTGGGCAGTGACTCCCGAATTTCAATCCGGCATCCCCATGTGGCTCACCTCCTGGAAGGAGAAGGGCTTAGCCTGGGGCTCAGCGGAAGAGCTGACCGGACTTCAGACCTGCGTCCAAAATATGATAAGCAAGAAAATCAAGCTCGCCAACGTGGTCCAGGTTATGCTCCTCCGCCGGATCCTTCCGTGTCAGAGACGGGTTTGCAATCTGTGGGAGTTCGACCCGGCCGAACACCAGATGCTGCAAGAGCTCTTTGGCACGATGCAGGAAGACGTCTGGAAGGTGCTCTTCAAGGCCACTGAGGTACCACCGCCCATAACCGAAGATCGCGGACTCTGTGCAAAATGCCCAGCCAATCCGATAAGTTTTCATACTTTGCAAGATATGCCTTTTACCAGCACATCCGCGGGAGGTATCTAAGCCTCTATGCCGATTTTACAGGCCTCGGTAGCGATAGCAGAGTAGATTGACTATTCGGCTCCGCTACCTGAAGATCAAGCATCGCCTCTTCTAACGAAGATGTTGTTTCCGGCGCCCTATGAGGTGCCGGAGAAAAAGGCCAAGAAGACGGCCGTGGGGACCAGAGAAGGTCACTGGCGCAAGGTTGTGTCGGACGTGACGTCCGACGACACCGAGACGCCCTCCTTCTCCTCCTCTGAAGACGAGGAGGAGGAAATCCTTCCCCCCCACCGGGGGAGAAAGAAGAGGAAGGCCGCCCCACATGGGGAGGTCGAGGTGTCCAAGAAGGGAAAAACCTTCCTTCCGGACCACTCCACCGCAGCCACCAACAGAGGCGAGGAGTGGGAGCCCAGGGATATGCCCCTGGCTAAATCATAAGTATCTGGGCACAATAGTATTTCCGGTATGTTTGCTTTATCGCTTCTTATCATGCAAAACGTGCACATGCAGTCCGGCCAAATACCACATCGAGGTATCCTCCTCTTTGGAGGGGTCTCTGGGCCCGTCGGCGATGAACAATGATTTGCTTCCGACAGCCTCGTCCCCCAGGACCATGGACGACACCAAGGTGTTGTCTCGAAGGATAACGAGCCCAGGGGAGACTGTTCCGGACACACCCCAAGCAAAATCCCAGTCGCCGAGCACATAGGGGGAAGACCCCCATGGACTCCGATATTGGGGGCTGCAGCCCCCAGCCGAATATGGCTCCGGAACCCCAAGTGGTTCCGAATTCAGGCAGGAAGCCTCTCTCTAAGGAGGGCGTGCCGTCTGTACTGATGACCTTTGTCCATCCAGAGGCACCGAACAACTTGTTGGAAGCGCTTCATAGCGCTTCCATCGATGAAGAACACCGTACCATTATGAGTACGGTGATTGAGAAGGTCCGGTCCGCCAAAAGCGGATTGACCGAAGCCTGCGCCAGCGTCCTAACAGGCTTTGAGGTAAGTAATAAAATTGTGAGAGAATATCACAATATAGGCAGTAGCCCTTGATGCTCTGTTTGGTGTTTGGAAAGAAAAAGCCGAACAGAGGATGAAATAATGCTCGCAGGAGTCTAACAGAAGATGTCTATGTGAATAACTAGGCATCACTGCTGGCCACTGCCGCTCGTATTGCGGAGGTCTCTGGACTAAAGCAGGACCTAGAGCGGAGCGAGGGAGAGCTCGGCCTCACGAAGAGGCATCTCGAGGAAAGTCAAGGTACGCAATGCCCCATCTATGCACTTATAAAGGATAAATTGTTTCGGCTTATAGAGGCATCATGAACTTTGATAGGGGCCACGACCGAAGTGGCAGTCCAGAAGAAGACGCTGACCGAGGCCAAAGACAAAGCGGCCAAGGAACGCACCGAGCGCGAGAAGCAAGAGGCCCGGGTCAACGAGGCTCAGTAAGAGCTCCAGGATTACGTCCAGAAATGCGAGTCCTTGGAGCGTGACTCTAAGACTCAAGAGTCCGAGCTTGCTAAGGCCCTCCAAAGCGTGCAAGACGCCAGACCCGAAGCCCAGAAGACCCTCCAGGAGATTCAGGCGGCCAAGAAGATTGCGGCGGGTAAGGCATTCATTATGCAAAGCAAGCATGTGAAGGAGACTTTCCTTTTACTTACCTGAATTCGGAGCTCTCTAGGAGCGTTCGCAGATCTACCGCGCAGCATATCTGATGCCGCAAAGTTCTACCGAGCCAAAGAAGGGAGCTCAACGGAGAAGTTGTTCTGGTCTCAGTATCTTGGGACAGAACATCCGAAGCCCTTGACCGACCAGCTGAAGCAACTGGTCGAACTGCACAAGGTGGCCGAACTGGCCGTGAAGGACCTCATAGTCCGGCCGTGGCCTACCGAGCCTATGCCAAGCAGCTACTTCGATCTAGTGAAGCGGCTTGTGAGTGCCTGCCCGCGGCTTGAAGTCATAAAGCGGTTAGCTTTCATTGAAGGTGCACGCATGGCCTTCGCCCTCGCAAAAGTGCACTGGGCGAAGATGGATCCCGAGAAGCTCATGACCAAAGGGCCACCAAAGGGCAAGGAGCACCGCCGGCCCGAAAATTACTATGATAGTGTCATGAAGGGCTCCCGCCTTGTGGCGGAGCAATGTGCGAAGGATGTAATCTTTGAGTGAATGAACTCATTTTATCCTGTAATATGAAACAAGTTCATTTGCGCAATATAATGCTTGTTGATTTAAAAAAATTCCTCATGTGCGACCGCTTACAAAATCTGAGGGTTGGCCAATCGTCGGCTTCTGCCCCCATGTACCTAGTAAAGGGGTGTTCTGGATAAATCTAAACACTCTTTATCCAAATTTTTGGTCCTTTAAGGAGGTGTTTAGCGCAACGAACAAGGCAATCGGACTATACAACTTTATCACCCTCACTTAGCCATAGAAGTTCTATAATTTTAAATTTTGGCGTAGCCCCTGGTATTCCGAAGACCGAACTTGGGGCGCTATACACGCCTAAATCGGACAAAGACCGATTCCTTGCCTGAAGCGGAAAAATCTTTAAGGATTTGAAACCTCGCGAACAGCGACCAGCTCTTGCCGCATCATGACAGTCAGTTTTCGGCTTTCTCTACTGAGGTGATCGTCTGGAAGAACCGGGACACAATCGCAGTAGTTCTCCCTTTACTACCCTAGCCAATATAGCGGAACATAGGGTAGCAAGCACAGGAGCTGGGCAACCCAACTATTGACCCAATACATGATTCGGAGCTGATGCATATAATGCTATAAGTTCGGGGTGCCGCACTGTCGAAAGTGTTCGGACTTTCTTGCCGTGTTATGGGGTACACTGAAGCCCCTGGCGAACTGAACGTACCAAAATGTACGGGTGCAATTTGTAATAAATAAACAGTCAAGGAAAAAAAGAGAAATCTAATAATAAACTGACTTTGTACATTATTTTCCATTGTTATGATACGTCAAGGCGTATGTATACACGTAGTGCGATAAGCAAATAGGACTATTTGACATGCCCTAACCAAGTGCGAGCTGCGTGTGGGTATGTAAAACAGGTATAGCGATCGTTATCAGAGACCACCTGGGGATTCCTTTGTACCTCAAAGCTCCTTGCCACCTTGGTGTTTCCGCCCTGTGATGGGTCCGATAATCAGGTTATCGGAAGAGCCTCAAGAATATAGGGACTTAAAAGAAATACAAAGGTAAAGTATGCGGATTCTGGGGCGGTGGAGCCGCATTGTGGATCGTAGTTTAGTTGTGCCTCCATCTATGCCCATGGTATTTTTAGTGCGTAATCATGCATGCGCGGCACAAATTTTGCCGCCTGACTGGGACTAGGTCGGAGGCTGAATTGCTAGGCGAGCTTTGGGTGGGCCGGATGATCCTGTTGTAGAGTACTCCGGACTCGCTTGGTGGTGTCCGAGGGCTTTATATCCGAATTGAGGGTTTGTCTGAGGAGACTGCTCTGTACTTCTGCTTCAACGGCTGCAATGTGTTCCTCCGTGCGGAGGAAGCGCTCTGTGTTTGCATTGACTGTTATAACACCACGAGCTCCGGGCATCTTGAGCTTGAGGTAGGCGTCGTGTGGCATCGCATTCAATCGAGCAAATGCGGTTCGTCCTAGCAGTGCATGATAATCACTGCGGAAGGGGACGATATCCAAAGACCACTTCCAGTGTGATTAATCCTGTACAACAGGCCTCTACACCTGGTGTGACACCTTTGAAGGTGGTTTTGGTGGGTTTGATCCTTGAGGGATCGATACCATTTTGCGCACTTTATCCTGATAGAGCAGGTTCAGGCTGCTGCCACCGTCCATGAGGACTCATGTGAGGTGGAATCCGTCAATGATTGGGTCGAGGACCAGTGTGGCTGAGCCGCCATGGCGGATACTGGTCGGATGGTCCCTGCGATCAAAGGTGATCGGACAGGAAGACCATGGGTTGAACTTTGGGGCGACTGGCTCCATCGCGTAGACGTCCCTTAGCACGCGCTTCCGCTCCCTCTTAGGAATGTGGGTGGCGTATATCATGTTTATTGTTTTCACTTGGGGGGATTTCTTCTGTCCTCATGTGTTCAACGGCCGGGGCTCCTCGTCGTCATCACTATGCGACCCCTTTTCCTTGTTTTCGGCATTTTGCTTG
Source organism: Triticum aestivum (assembly GCF_018294505.1). NCBI lineage: Eukaryota > Viridiplantae > Streptophyta > Magnoliopsida > Poales > Poaceae > Triticum > Triticum aestivum. The sequence continues at coordinate 382,387,737 of NC_057810.1, read as the reverse complement.
CCGGCCTATTTAAATACCCAAGATTCTCGGTTGGTGTGGTTGGCTGGTTTATCGGGGGTGCCTTGGATTTGGCATGAGCGATCGAGTATGCGTTCCAGACTGGGCGGGACCGGATTGTTTCTTTTAAATGGCTTCTTCCGTTGACCGGACTTGGAGCCATTGAATCCGGCATTGACATCCGTGTCTTCGGTGTTGTCGCCATTATTGCGACGCTTGTGTCTGTTGCGCCGGGGCTTGCCGTTGTTGTCTCTGGCGTCTGAAGTGCCAGGATTTGTTGATGTGCTGTTGCTACAAGCCAACCAGCTGTCCTCGCCCGCACAAAAGTGGGTCATGAGTGTTGTAAGGGCTGCCATGGATTTCGGCTTCTCTTAGCCAAGGTGTCAGGCAAGCCACTCGTCACGGATGTTATGCTTAAAGGCCACTAGGGCTTCGGCATTCGGACAGTCGACAATTTGGTTCTTTTTAGTTAGGAACCGAGTCCAGAATTTCCTGGCTGACTCTCCGGGCTGTTGGGTTATGTGACTTAAGTCATCAGCATCCGGTGGTCGCACATAAGTGCCCTGGAAGTTGTCAAGGAATGCCTCTTTGAGGTTCTCCCAACTGCCAATGGAGTTTACCGGCAGACTATTCAGCCAGTGCCGAGCTGGTCCCTTGAGATTTAGTGGGAGGTACTTGATGGCATGTAGATCATCGCCGCTGGCCATGTGAATGTGGAGAAGGAAATCTTCAATCCATATCGCGACGTCTGTTGTCCCATCATATGGTTCAATGTTCATGGGCTTAAACCCTTCTGGGAATTCATGCTCCATTACTTCGTCAGTGAAGCATAGGGTGTGTGCGGTGCCTCTATGCCGGGCTATGTCGCGACGCAGTTCGGATGAGATTGGTCTGCTGTATTCAGCCCGGACGGATTTGTCTTTACTATATCCGGCTTGGTGGTCGTCGTCACGCGTTGGGGCGTGCCCCCTCGATCCGTAGATCGATCTTGATTGTCCTGCTTTGTTTTTCAGTTCATCTCGCAGGTCGTGCGTGTAGCCCCAGGCCTTCGTGTTTTTGTTTGGTTGACGACAGGGTGCGGGCTGGTGTTCGGGTTGATACGCCGCTTTGTCCCGGCCACGAGGTGGTCGGTCAGCCACATCCTGTGCTGGTAGTATAGGCTCTAGTGCCTCGTCCTTGAATTGAGGTAACAACCTGCGCCTCGGGCAACTTTTGGTTGGGTGCTCGAGTCCGTATTCCTCGGCCTCCAGGACCTCAGTCCATCTGTCAGTGAGGAGATCTTGATCAGCTTGAAGCTATTGTTGTTTTTTCTTCAGGCACTTTGCAGTGGCTATAAGCTGGCGCTTGAATCGCTCCTACTCGACGGGATCCTCAGGCACGATAAATTTTTCGTTGCCGAGGCTCACCTCGTCTTCGGAGAGGGGCATGTAATTGTCATCCTCTGAGTATTCGTCCACTGCCTGTTCATCAGGGCTAGCTTGCCCGTCCTCCCGTCCGGCCTGCTCGAAGCATGGCTGGTCGGGATTGTTTCCGTCTTCGGCATCATCTGGAGTGCTATTGTCTCTTGTGCCGGTATCGCTGTTTTTGCTATGGCGGGGTTTAGAGCGGCGCCGCTGACATCGGCGCTTAGGTTGCCTCTCAAGAGGATCATCCTCCATTGCATCCTTTTCAGCCTCGCCATTGTTTTATTTGGGTGTGTCCACAATATATATGTCGTATGATGAGGTAGCAGTCCAGCGCCCTGTGGCTGGTGGTTCCTGTTCTTCTCCGGCATCGTCGTCCATACCGTCGATGTCTTCGGAGTCGAAATCAAGCATGTCAGTTAAGTCGTCGATAGTGGCTATTAAGTGGGTGGTGGGTAACGAATTCCTTCTTCGTCCGCTTCCCACTCAAGCCGGACATAGTTTGGCCAAGAGTCTCCTGATAGGGAGAGAGATTTTAGTGAGTTTAGCACGTTGCCCAAGGGCGAGTGCTGAAAGATATCTCCGGAGCTAAACTCGATGATCGGTGCCTAGCTAGGTCCAATGGGCACTGATGTACGCGGTTCGGATCCTACAGCAGGAGACGAGTCCGAGGATCCGACGACACAGACCTCCTTGGAAGTGAGATCTGTGTCCGGCTCCATCGCTGCTGAGTGTGCGGCCTCTGTGGCGGGGTCCATCCACCCATCCTCGGATGGCACGATCTGCTCTAGATTTAAAGCTGGGGCAGCTACAGGTGTGATCTCCCGAACATCGTCCGATGGCAGATCTAAGTCATGCTCATCGCGGCCGTAGGGCGCACCTGTCATGGGCTTGAATCCGTCGAAGATCAAGTCTCCGCGGATGTCGGCAGTGTAGTTGAGGCTTCCAAACCTAACCTGATGGCCAGGGGCGCAGCTGTCGATCTGCTCCATATGGCCAAGCGAGTTGGCCTGCAGTGCGAAGCCACCGAATACAAAGATCTGTCCAGGGAGGGAAACCTCACCCTGGGCCGCATCATTGTAGATGATCGAAGGGGCCATCAAGCCTTATGGTGATGAAAGCACCAATGTCGGTGTCAAAACCGGTGGATCTCGGGTAGGGGGTCTTGAATTGTGCCTCTAAGGCTAATGGTAACAGGAGGCGGGGGACACAATGTTTACCCAGGTTCGGGCCCTCTCTATGGAGGTAATACCCTACTTCCTGCTTGATTGATCTTGATGATATGAGTATTACAAGAGTTGATCTACCATGAGATCGTAGAGGCTAAATGCTAGAAGCTGGCCTATGATTATGATTGCTGTTGTCCTATGGACTAAACCCTCCGGTTTATATAGACATTGGAGGGGGATAGGGTTACACAGAGTCGGTTACAGAGAAGAAAATCTACATATCCGAATTGCCAAGCTTGCCTTCCACACAAAGGAGAGTCCCACCCGGACACGGGACGAAGTCTTCAATCTTGTATCTTCATAGTCCAACAGTCCGACGTAAGCATATAGTTCGGCTGTCCGAGGACCCCCTAATCCAGGACTCCCTCAGAGGGTGCACCTTCTGCCCAGGCCATGCACACGGACAAAGGTCTGCCAGCCACGGGTTAGGACAACATTGCCGGAGGCGGTGACCTCGGTACCAACCCACGAAGCCCTACTTCAGCAATAGTCAGCCTGTATCCAGAGACCATCGAGCCCTGAAGAAGGAAGCTCATCGGAGAAGAAGCGCGGGAGGCGGAGCGAGGTGCTGGCCGGGTTCCCTGACCACACCACCAACTCAGGAAGCACGTCCACCAAGGAGAAGCATGGCCGAGGCGGGCACACAATCACGACGCGCCTCCCTTCATCATGGGGGCTGCTTCGAAGCCGGTGGCCCCCGCCGCGGGAAGAGGTGCCTGTCGGTGTCAAAACCGGTGGATCTCGGGTAGGGGGTCCCGAACTGTGCGTCTAAGGCTAATGGTAACAGGAGGCGGGGGACACAATGTTTACCCAAGTTCGGCCCCTCTCTATGGAGGCAATACCCTACTTCCTGCTTGATTGATCTTGATGATATGAGTATTACAAGAGTTGATCTACCATGAGATCGTAGAGGCTAAACCCTAGAAGCTAGCCTATGACTATGATTGTTGTTATCCTATGGACTAAACCCTCCGGTTTATATAGACACTAGAGGGGGTTAGGGTTACACAAAGTCAGTTATAGAGAAGGAAATCTACATATCTGAATTGTCAAGGTTGCCTTCCATGCAAAGGAGAGTCCCACCTGGACATGGGACGAAGTCTTCAATCTTATATCTTCATAGTCCAACAGTCTGGCGTAAGCATATAGTCCGGCTGTCCGAGGACCCCCTAATCCAGGACTCCCTCAGTAGCCCCTGAACCAGGTTTCAATGATGATGAGTCTGACGCGTAGATTGTCTTCGGCATTGCAAGGCGGGTTCCTTATCTGAAGACTCCAAAGAAGATCCTAAACACAAGGATCGTGTCCGGCTCTGCAAAACAAGTTCCACATACCACCGTAGAGAGCACAATATTTCACAAGTCTAATCTGCTAACAACTTTCCCATAGCGTGACATCACGCCACGGCCCGGTCATTATTCGAACCATTTTCTCAACCTGCTACTGCACATCTTGCGAGGTGGTTTTATTGGCACGTCTTGTCAAAGTAGAGATCATGTCCCCTTATCACGGGATTCTCGTGAATACGGGTGTGGGTAGCCCAACCGTGCCATTAACACAGCGCTTGGGGAATAAGCGAGTTTCCAGGGCAAGTGGGGAGGCGCAGGATCCCTACTGCCTTTATAAGGAGATAAGGATTCCCCTTTTTTCACCCATGCCTTCTTTTTCCTCTTCTCATCCATTCTCTCTTGCTCGAGCTCCAGCGCCCAAGCATTCGCCTTCTCCACCCACAAAGGCCCTCCAAAAATGTCCGAATCCGGAGCAGGAGGCAAGTGGATGGCCTCTACTGTCCTGGAGAAGGATATCAAGAAACTTCAGGAGGCCGGGTATCTGGCCAAGAAGATCAGCCACCGCCTTCCGACGGTGGGACAGATTGTCCCTACTCCGGAACCCCACGAGAGGGATGTATTCCTCCCTCACTTTGTCCGCGGTATAGGGTTTCCCCTCCACCCATTAGTTCGCGGCATTATGTATTACTATGGGATTGATTTTCATGATCCATCCCCCAATTCCTTCCTCAACATCTCGACGCTCATCGTCATGTGCAAGGCCTTTTTCCGCATCTCCCCACACTTCGGCTTATGGCTGAAGATTTTCAATGTGAAGACCAAGGTGGTGAGTAGTGAGCATGTTGAGTGCGGGGGAGCCATGGTAAGCAAAATGCCCAATGTCACATGGCCATCAGGTACCATCAATGATTCTGCCAAAGGGTGGCAACAACAATGGTTCTATGTCACTGAGCCACGCGGCACAAAATGGGTCGCAGCTCCCGAATTCCAATCCGGAGCTCCATTGCGGCCTACGTCCTGGCCCAAGAACGGCCTAAACTAGTCTTCGCCAGATGAGTTGTCAGTGCTCCAAACGCACGTCAAGGGTATGGAAGACAAGAATATCTAACTCTTCAACGTAGTCCAGGTGATGTTAGTTCACCGGATTCTCCCTTCTGAGCACATGGCTTGCAATTTATGGGAATTCGACCCGGCCAAGCACCAGACCCTATTAGGGTTTTTCGACTCATCGCACAAACACATCTGGAAGGTGCTCTTTAAGTCCGGCAAATCATGGTCGGATTCAGCCGAGGACCGCGGGTACCAACTGTCTCGACCCACGAGTTCGGTAAGTCTTCGTATGTTGGCAAGTCATACGCTTTATCTACATAATCCAAGGGAAATGCTTAATGTGTTTTCCCACAACTCTCCCAGGGCTGGACGAAGAAGGCGGGGCGGATCTACTGTCCGGCCCCACTACCAGAAGAACCAGCCGGCCCACTTCTGACGAAGATGCTGGTCCCGGCGCCTTACAAGGCGCCGAAGAAGAAAACCAAGAAAGAGGCCAAAGAGAACAGGGGAGGCCATCATCACCAAGGAACTTCGCACATAATACCCGAAGACTCCGAGGACCACTTTTCCTCCAAAGAGGATGAGGAAGAGGAGGAAAGCCGACCCCCCCTGGCGAGGGGAAGAGAGAAAAGGACGGCCTCCACACAGAGGCTGAGTCACCTAAGAAGGGAAAAACTCCCTTTCTGAAGGAATCCGCCACCGCCACCAATAGCTGCCCAGAGTGGGATCCTAGGGTCCAGTCCCTGGTGAAATCGTGAGTATAGAAAACCCGGACACGCTTGCGCATCCAGAGTCACTATTGTGTGACATTTAATCGCATTGAGTCACACTTTTTTTGCAGTCCGGCAAGGTCCCTGTCGGTGTCAAAACTGGTGGATCACGGGTTGGGAGTCCAGATCTATGTCAGGACCCCGACTCGATGCCACATCGATCTAGCATGTAACACCTCATATCGCTTTGCAGCCTCACGCACGGTATCCCCACGGCTGTCGCCTTACCTTTGCCCGGGATCGTTTGCGCATTTTGGCACACGTATATGATGGTGTCGCTATCATCCATATGATAAAGAGCCCGGGCTGACATGGCTAGTCGTAAACCCAAAGTGGCACTAACTTACAGGGACAGGCATTCATGACCCAGCATCGAACGTGTCGGTCATCAGCGAGTGAATCCAGGCTGTAGCACTGGGCTAACAGGACTCTGGTGAACCGGGCTGTAGCGGGCTAGCAGGACTCCGGTATTCATCGCGTGACATTTCCCCGAAGGGACAGACACAGGATCGAGGAAGGACACATGCCGGCCAGCCTAAGTGTTCCGGAGCAGTAGCAAGCTACCAGGGCTCAGTGGAAGCACTAGGAGACATTTCCCGGTAAGAGAGGCTACTAAGGATAAACAACTAGATAGTCAGATCCCACACATAGCAATACACATTACACGTACGCATAACATGCAAGTATGTGCTGTACAACATGGCATCACAGCATAACTCAACAACTCATATAGATAAAGGCTCAGAAGAGCCGTCATAGCAATTATCGCAAACAGGGGTCACAAGACCCATCATACAGAGCATACAAGCAACAAGCGGAAGCATTACATGTCTGGGTACAGACATCTACAAATGAAAAAGGCTGAAGAGCCTGACTATCTACAACATCCGATCAAGATCGTAGCTGAGGTACTAGCTACTAGTCGAAGTCCACGAGAACACTAGTAAGACCGAAGTCTCCGCTGCAAAAACATAAATAAAGCAACATGAGTACAAAGGTACTCAGCAAGACTTACATCAGATCCTATCATACATGCATTTGCATCAAGAGGGTAATGTGGGGTTTAGTTGCAGCAAGCCAGCTTTGACTCTGTGGCTATCCTGTTCTACGACTACCAGAAATTCTGGAGGTGAAACAACGTACACGAGTCCACTAATCACCACATAATACACTACTATGGACTCATCCCCGTCTCCCTACGAGAAGGCCATCCATAGCACTCACACTTGTCTTGAGCATTTTAGGGTATCCACTTCAAGTTGGCTATGTACCATGTAAGCATCCAAGAAGTCCATAACCGCGGACCCGGCTATTCGAATAGATCATGTTAACCCTGCAGGGGTGTACTTCTTCACACACGCTCTCGCCACTTACCGCCATGTACACGTCATGTATCTCGGCAACCTTCAAGCGGAAGCCTGGCGAGGGTGTCGGCCACGACCTGACTAACCACACAAGACTCTAATCCAGGTTTATCGCCTATTCGGGTTCCATCCGCAAGGAGATCCGGCCGGGGTTTCACTCACGGCCCCAAACGATGTGTGCAGGGTTCCCAAGCCCACCTCGCCGGATGGATCTACGCTTGGTACACCGTGCCACTGGTGCCTAGTCTGTCCCAAGCCCACCTGGCCGGGTGCCACTTGGTAGACTACTAACACTACCTACAAACGCCAGAAACTAGTTGCGACTCCTGGACCGAGATCAAGTTGGTTAATAAGTCGAGAGGGGTTGAGTTACCGGAACCCAATGTGTGGTAGTATCGAGTCATTGGACAACGTACACAGAACTCAGTGCTTAAGGACGGTTCCAGTGAGACAACCCACCATGTACTCCTACATGGCCTCTCACCGCTACCTTTACCAAATCGTGTTCACACACTTAACTCTCAGCACCAGAACATATCGTAACACTCCAATTCATTCCCAATGAATCAGACCTGACACAACTCTAAGCAATAGCAGGCATAGCATGGTAGGAACACATCAGTGGCTTCAATCAACTCCTACACATGCTAGTGGGTTTCAACTATTTACTGTGGCAATGACAGGTCATGCAGAGGAATGGGTTCAACTACCGCAGCACAAAGTAGCAGATGAATCGTTGTTGTCCTAATGCAATAACTGAAAGCAGGAGCGAGAGAGTAGGGTTTTATCGAAATGAACAAGGGGGTTTGCTTGCCTGGTAAATCAACAAGGGAGGCACTGCTTCACCGACAGGTACTCTGGAACGTCTCCGGAGCAGGACCTATCGAGAAGAAACGGTGCCGGCAATCAAAACACAATCATATGCAACAATATGATGCATGAGCATGGCATGTAGATGTGATGCTGTTTGAGCTAATGCAACTAGTATTCGATTGAATGAAGTCCATTTGAACAAAAGGTTCAAATGCAACTCCAAAATAAGTCTCTTAATATGCCATAATGTGTTTTCTCATATTCAGCATGTATAAGTTGGTTTGTCATGCATGAAACTAGTACAGATGGAAAGATTGTATTTTTCTGATAATTTTTCATATATAAATTATTTCAATCTGAGCTACGGTTGAATTTCTATGAATTTTTGAAGTTTAAATCAATTTCTGGAATTTCCTAATTTAATTTAAATCCAGAAATCATATTATTGCGCCAGCATGACGTCATCACTACATCAGTGGGTCAACGCGGCTGTCCAGGTCAAACCTGACGTGTGGGACCCACACGTCAGTGATAGGGGGGTTAACCCCGAGTCAAACCTGGGCTGATTAGCTTTGACTAAGCCCTGGGGCCCACTCGTCAGCGTTAGTAGGTGGGGATTAGTGCATAATTAATGGAGCCACGTCAGCCCGCCGGAGTTCTGGCCGGCGGCGACCGATAACGCGGCGGCGACTCACCGGACTTGCGCTACAAGCGGAGTTTGGTCGCGCGAAGACCACCGGGGCGTAGCCCGTCGTCGTCCGCATCCAGGGGAGCTGGTGGGGGACTGCGGGGGCGCCGGAGCTCACCGGAGCAAAGCTCACGGTGGCGGCCGGAGTTCGGGATAGCGCGGGCGTGGGGCTGCAGCTCGCGTTCGAGCGAACGGAGGGCACAGGCGGTAGCTACGAGGCAGCAGGAGCACATCGAGCTACTACGCGAGGCGGAGGTGCTCGGGGGCACGGAGCTCGCCGGCCATGGCGGACGGCGGCTTCGGGCGCTCGCGGGGCAGCGGCTACAGGGCACGCGCAAGAGAGAGAGAGGTGAGGGGAAAGGAAGAGGGGCTCACGGCGGACTCGCAGAGCAGGCCGGTGTGCTCGTGGACGTCCTGCGTCCAGCGAATCGACGGTGATGGCGGCGAGGTCGATCTCCAGCGTCGGTGGTGAAGAAGACAACGGCGTCGGTGATGGAGCGCGTCCGGAGGTGCGTGGCTTGACGAGGAGGTAGAGGGGGTCGTGGCGGAGCTGGGAAGCGTCTCAGGGAGGCAAGGGGAGGCCGGTGGCGATGGCTATGGCGAACGGCGGCCACGGTGGTTCTCGGGTGAGAGAGAGAGAGCAGGGGGAGAGGAGGAGGGCGAGGGAGAGGGAGTGAGAGCGGTGCGGGGCAGCGCGTGGCGACGTTCCGGACGTCCAGGCGTCGAGGGGGAGGACAGGCAGGCAGGTGCCGTGGCGGCACGGCGGTGCGCACGCGCCGGCCACATGCCCCTAGCCTCCTGGCGCGAGGAGGGGGACGACTGGCGTCGGCCAGTCAGCTGGGCCGAGCTGCTGGGCCGATCGGGTAAGTGGCCCAGGTAAGTCTCTCTCCCCTTTTCTGTTTTCTTTTCTAATTTTCTGACATTTGTTTGATTTAATAAAATACTAAATCAATTTATTTGCTTATGCCAATTTTTGTAGGGGCTAATGGTATTATTCCAGAGCTCCTTTATAATTGGCATAATTTTTGGACCATATTTCATATATATAGAAATATATTTCCAATGCAAATATTTATCGAATTAATCCAAATGGCCAAAATAAATATCCATGAGCTCCTAAAAATATTGTTTTGATTTTTATCTCTGTCCAATATTTTCAGAGAGCAACATGAGCATTTTCTTGGACCCTTTTGGAGAAATTTTTATTTGGGTCATTTTCAAAAATGATTCTGAGGGTTCCACCAATCCTCATTTCAAATTTAAATGAAATTTAAACATGATGCACAAATGACTAGCTAGTCTAGGTCATACCAGACTAGGGATGTGACAACTCGCCCCCACTTGACAAAATCTCGTCCCGAGATTCAGGGGTCGACGGAAAGAAAGCGGGGTACTCCAGTCGAAGACGATCTTCTCGCTCCCAAGTAGCCTCTCTCTCGGAATGATGAGACCACTGAACTTTGAGAAACTTGATGTTCTGACGTCGGGTAACACGCTCTGCTTGATCAAGAATGTGAACCGGGTACTCTCGGTATGTGAGGTTATCTTGGAGATCAAGCGTTTCGTGGTCCACTCCGCGGATGGGATCCGAGAAGCAACGCCTGAGTTGAGAGACGTGGAAGACATCATGAACTCGAGAAAGATGTGGGGGTAGTTCCAATTGGTAGGCAACCTCTCCTCGTTTAGCGAGAATACGAAAAGGACCAATGTAACGAGGAGCCAACTTGCCCTTGATACCGAAACGATGGGTACCCTTCAAAGGAGTAACCCGAAGGTAAGCTTGGTCGCCAATTTCATAAGTCATATCCTTATGATGATGATCATACTGGCTTTTTGACGAGACTGGGCTGTTTTCAAATTCTCACGAATGATGCGAACTTGCTCTTCTGCCTCCTGGATCATATCCGGTCCAAAGAATTGTCTTTCACCGGTTTCTGACCAGTTCAAAGGTGTTCGACATCTTCGTCCATAGAGAACCTCAAAAGGAGCTTTCTTGAGGCTGGATTGGTAGCTATTGTTATAAGCAAACTCGGCGAAAGGAAGACATTTCTCCCAATCCATACCGAATGAGATAACGCAAGCTCTGAGCATGTCTTCGAGAATTTGATTGACCCGTTCCACCTGACCACTCGACTGAGGGTGGAAAGCGGTACTGAAGGAAAGATGGGTTCCCATGGCAGTTTGGAAACTCTCCCAGAAATGAGAAGTGAAAAGACTGCCACGGTCTGAATTGATCTCTAGTGGAACACCATGAAGTGACACTATTCGAGAAATATATAAGTCAGCAAGCTGACCAGCAGTGATACTTTCCCGAACAGGAAGGAAGTGAGCCACTTTGGAAAGACGATCAACGACTACGAAGATAGCATTATTCCCTTTCTTGGTCCTGGGAAAGCCGGTAATGAAGTCCATACCAACTTTATCCCATTTCCACTCAGGAATAGCTAAAGGCTGAAGGGTGCCAGCAGGCCTTTGATGCTCTGCCTTAACGCGACGACAAACATCACAGTTAGCAATGAACTCAGCGATTTCTCTCTTCATCCTAGTCCACCAGAACCTCTGGCGTAGATCCTGATACATCTTAGTACTACCGGGATGAATTGTGAGAGGAGATTCATGCGCCTCCTTAAGAATCAATTGTCGAAGATGTTGCTTCTTGGGGACCACCAGGCGGTTCCCAAAGAAAACAACACCTCGATCATCTATAGAGAAACTACCAGCAATACCCTTGGCAATGTTTCTCTTGATCCGGGTAATCCCCGTATCATGCTTCTGGGCTTCTATGATAAGATCCACAAGGGTAGGTTTCGCCACCAAGGTAGAAAGGAATCCGTGAGGAGCAATGTGAAGATTAAGCTTACAGAATTCCTCATGGAGAAGTGGTTGACCTTGCTGCAACATGAGATTGTTGCAATAGGATTTACGGCTTAGAGCATCAGCCATGACATTGGCTTTGCCTGGGGTGTAGGTAATCCCTAGATCATAATCTGTGATTAACTCCAACCAACGTCTTTGCCTAAGGTTCAAATCTGGTTGGGTGAAGATATACTTGAGACTCTGGTGATCGGTGTAGATCTCGCAACGTTTACCAAGGAGGTAATGTCGCCAGGTCTTGAGTGCATAGACTACGGCTGCAAGCTCTAGATCATGTGTGGGATAATTATCCTCATGTGGATGCAACTGTCGAGATGCATAGGCAATCACATGATGATCCTGCATAAGAATGCAACCTAGTCCCTGTCGTGAGGCATCGCAGTAGATAATAAAGTCTTTAGTGAAATCCGGTGGCACAAGTATGGGAGCAGAAGTCAGGCGCCTTTTCAGTTCCTGAAAACTGTGTTCACACTGTGGGGACCACTCAAACTTTTTATCTTTCTTGAGAAGTTCCGTGAGGGGTTTGGCTACTTTGGAGAAGTTTTCAACAAAGCGGCGACAATAGCTGGCTAGACCAAGGAAACTCCTAACTTGTTTAACGGTCTCAGGTGGAGTCCAATCGAGAACAGCCTGAACTCTCTCGGGATTGACAGCAATGCCCTTACCAGAGATTACATGGCCTAGGTAGGTCACTTCTGGCAACCAAAATTCACACTTGGAGAACTTGGCATAAAGGCGGTGCTCTCTGAGTTTTTCTAACACAAGTCTAAGATGTTCGGCATGCTCTTCCTCGTTCTTCGAGTAGATAAGAATATCATCGAGGTAAACCACGACGAACTTATCTAAGTACTCCATGAAGATCGAGTTCATCAAGCGGGAGAATGTGGCTGGGGCGTTGGTTAGGCCAAAGGACATGACGGTGTACTCGTACTGACCATAACGAGTGACAAAAGCTGTCTTGGGAATGTCCCCGTTTCTGATTTTGATTTGGTGGTATCCTAACCTTAAATCCATCTTGGAAAAGACTGAGGATCCAGCGAGCTGATCATACAGGTCGTTGATCCTGGGGAGCGGATACTTGTTCTTTATCGTGACCAAATTAACGGGATGATAATCAACAACCATCCGATCCGTACCATCCTTCTTTTTGACGAAGAGGACGGGGCAAGCCCAAGGAGAAGAGCTAGGACGGATGAAACCCTTTTGCAAGGACTCATCAAGTTGTTTCTTAAGCTCGGCTAGTTCTAAGGGTGCCATCTTGTAAGGTCTCCGGGAGATTGGAGCTGTTCCTGGGATAAGATCTATGACGAACTCTACATCTCTGTCAGGTGGAACACCTGGCAGTTCCTCTGGAAAGACATCCGGAAAGTCACGGACTACCGGGATATCTTCAAGGTCTGGAAGAGGGCTGGCATTAAGGAATAGAGCTGACGCTTTGCAACTCTAGTGGAGACAGTGACTATCTTGCCAGATGGGTGTGTGAGCTGAACAGACCTGGTGAAACAATCAATCTTGGCATGATGAGCTGTCATCCAGTCCATACCCAAGATGATGTTAATATTCGAAGACTTGAGAGTTATCAAGGAAGCAAGGAATACAAGTCTGTCAACAAGGATTTCATTGCCATAACTTATCCTAGAAGTTTGCCATTTGGATCCAGGAGTTTGAATAAGTAGTGGGGAGGGCATATCACAAAATGACATGTCGTGCAAGCGGGCATAGCTTTCAGAAATGAAGGAATGAGACGCTCCAGTATCGAACAAAACCGATGCCGGATGACAGTTGACAAGGAGTGTACCAAGAACGACATCTGGATCATCATGAGCGGCTTTAGCTGAGACGTGATGCACACGTCCATGTTCAGTGGGAGCTGACTTGGCACTGATCATCTTGCGTGATGGCTTACCATGGCCAATAGACTTCTCGGGCTGGGGTGGAGCAACTCTGGTCTGAGTGCAATTACGGGCAGTGTGGCCTGGCTCTCCGCACTTGTAACAAATCTTGGAGGTAGTATGTGGACCTGCATTGGAAGGCGGTCCACCAATAGGCCTGGGTGGAGCATACTGCTGAACTGGATGAGGTGCCACATAAGATGGCCTCGATATATATTTGGGTGGAAGAGCGGAGTTTGGAACCCAAATCCGGCGCTTCTGAGAGCTAGAACCGGAGGAAGATCCCAAAGCACGAGTGTGCTTACGAGACTCCTCGTAAGTGAGTTGAGCTGTCTCTGCATTAATGGCCTTGTTCACAAGGACTTGGAATGTACCACAATGATGCAGGTGGAGATCACGATGCAACTTGGGGTTGAGACCCTTCCGGAACCTAGCCTGCTTCTTGGCGTCCGTAGACACCTCTTCTGTGGCATAACGGGCGAGGTTCTCAAACTCTCTACTATAGGCATCAACAGCCATCTTACCCTGGGTGAAACTACAGAACTCTTCTCTCTTGCGATCAATGAGGGCTTCAGGAATGTGATGCTCGCGAAAAGCCTCAACGAAATCCCTCCAGGTGGAAGTCTGGCCAGCTGGAAGCATAGCCTCATAGTTCTACCACCAAAGACTAGCAGGACCTTCTAGGTGGTGTGCAGCATAGGTGACCTTGTCACTTTCGGCTACGCTCGCGGAATGCAGCTTATGAGTGATGCTACGGAGCCAGTCATCTGCATCGAGTGGCTCGATGGAATGATGAAAGGTAGGTGGGTGCAAGCGAATGAAGTCATGAATGGTCACAGACTTATTGGACTGATGTGCGGTGTTCTCCTCGATACGTGCCAACAAGCGGTTGGACTCACGCTTGTTCCTCTCCATCTCTAGCATGAACTCTGTCAACGAAGGCTGGTCGGGAGGATCCTCATCCCTACCATCTCCGTGGTTCTGGCCATGAGCAACGGAACTTTGCTTAGCTGATGACATCCTGAGAAACGAACCAAGGACGGAATCATCATCAACTATGGACTATAGAATGTAGGACAAGGGATTAGTATCACTCGAACTCCTTAGGAAAAATCCGGCAGCATAACGGCAGTAAAATGCTCAGAATGAGACATCCTACTAAAAATGGGGTGGTAACATACTCATCAGCATTACCCAAGGTTATGAGATCATACTAAACAGACTACACCGGAAGTACTCGAAAACTGGGGTATGACTCTGATCAATCCAATCCTATGGGACTACGGAGTAGTAACACGTGATCCTGATAGACGGAAGAGAAAGCCTAGTTCCTTAACCCCGTCGGAAAGATAGGACGACTCAGATCAGAAGGCCATGAGGTATAAGGAGTAAAAAGAGCCTTACGTTCCAACCCACAATCAATTCCCTTACATAACTAAAGATTTCTAGACTCAACTTCGACCAGTTTGGCTTGGTAATCCTACAGGCAGTCAGGCTCTGATACCAACGCTGTCAGGACCCCGACTCAATGCCACATCGATCTAGCATGTAACACCTCATATCGCTTTGCGGCCTCACGCACGGTATCCCCACGGGTGTCGCCTTACCTTTGCCCGGGACCGTTTGCGCATTTTGGCACACGTATATGATGGTGTCGCTAGCATCCATATGATAAAGAGCCCGGGCTGACATGGCTAGTCGTAAACCCAAAGTGGCACTAACTTACAGGGACAGGCATTCATGACCCAGCATCGAACGTGTCGGTCATCAGCGAGTGAATCCAGGCTGTAGCACTGGGCTAACAGGACTCCGGTGAACCGGGCTGTAGCGGGCTAGCAGGACTCCGGTATTCATCGCGTGACATTTCCCCGAAGGGACAGACACAGGATCGAAGAAGGACACATGCCGGCCAGCCTAAGTGTTCCGGAGCAGTAGCAAGCTACCAGGGCTCAGTGGAAGCACTAGGAGACATTTCCCGGTAAGAGAGGCTACTAAGGATAAACAACTAGATAGTCAGATCCCACACATAGCAATACACATTACACGTACGCATAACATGCAAGTATGTGCTGTACAACATGGCATCACAGCATAACTCAACAACTCATATAGATAAAGGCTCAGAAGAGCCGTCATAGCAATTATTGCAAACAGGGGTCACAAGACCCATCATACAGAGCATACAAGCAACAAGCGGAAGCATTACATGTCTGGGTACAGACATCTACAAATGAAAAAGGCTGAAGAGCCTGACTATCTACAACATCCGATCAAGATCGTAGCTGAGGTACTAGCTACTAGTCGAAGTCCACGAGAACACTAGTAAGACCGAAGTCTCCGCTGCAAAAACATAAATAAAGCAACATGAGTACAAAGGTACTCAGCAAGACTTACATCAGATCCTATCATACATGCATTTGTATCAAGAGGGTAATGTGGGGTTTAGTTGCAGCAAGCCAGCTTTGACTCTGTGGCTATCCTGTTCTACGACTACCAGAAACTCTGGAGGTGAAACAACGTACACGAGTCCACTAATCACCACACAATACACTACTATGGACTCATCCCCGTCTCCCTACGAGAAGGCCATCCATAGCACTCACACTTGTCTTGAGCATTTTAGGGTATCCACTTCAAGTTGTCTATGTACCATGTAAGCATCCAAGAAGTCCATAACCGCGGACCCGGCTATTCGAATAGATCATGTTAACCCTGCAGGGGTGTACTTCTTCACACACGCTCTCGCCACTTACCGCCATGTACACGTCATGTATCTCGGCAACCTTCAAGCGGAAGCCTGGCGAGGGTGTCGGCCACGACCTGACTAACCACACAAGACTCTAATCCAGGTTTATCGCCTATTCGGGTTCCATCCGCAAGGAGATCCGGCCGGGGTTTCACTCACGGCCCCAAATGATGTGTGCAGGGTTCCCAAGCCCACCTCGCCGGATGGATCTACGCTTGGTACACCGTGCCACTGGTGCCTAGTCTGTCCCAAGCCCACCTGGCCGGGTGCCACTTGGTAGACTACTAACACTACCTACAAACACCAGAAACTAGTTGCGACTCCTGGACAGAGATCAAGTTGGTTAATAAGTCGAGAGGGGTCGAGTTACCGGAACCCAATGTGTGGTAGTATCGAGTCATTGGACAACATACACAGAACTCAGTGCTTAAGGACGGTTCCAGTGAGACAACCCACCATGTACTCCTACATGGCCTCTCACCGCTACCTTTACCAAATCGTGTTCACACACTTAACTCTCAGCACCAGAACATATCGTAACACTCCAATTCATTCCCAATGAATCAGACCTGACACAACTCTAAGCAATAGCAGGCATAGCATGGTAGGAACACATCAGTGGCTTCAATCAACTCCTACACATGCTAGTGGGTTTCAACTATTTACTGTGGCAATGACAGGTCATGCAGAGGAATGGGTTCAACTACCGCAGCACAAAGTAGCAGATGAATCGTTGTTGTCCTAATGCAATAACTGAGAGCAGGAGCGAGAGAGTAGGGTTTTATCGAAATGAACAAGGGGGTTTGCTTGCCTGGTAAATCAACAAGGGAGGCACTGCTTCACCGACAGGTACTCTGGAACGTCTCCGGAGCAGGACCTATCGAGAAGGAACGGTGCCGGCAATCAAAACACAATCATATGCAACAATATGATGCATGAGCATGGCATGTAGATGTGATGCTGTTTGAGCTAATGCAACTAGTATTCAATTGAATGAAGTCCATTTGAACAAAAGGTTCAAATGCAACTCCAAAAATAAGTCTCTTAATATGCCATAATGTGTTTTCTCATATTCAGCATGTATAAGTTGGTTTGTCATGCATGAAACTAGTACAGATGGAAAGATTGCATTTTTCTGATAATTTTTCATATATAAATTATTTCCTGATTTAAATCAATTTCTGGAATTTCCTGATTTAATTTAATTCCAGAAAATATATAATTGCGTCAGCATGACGTCATCACTACATCAGCGGGTCAACGCGGCTGTCCAGGGTCAAACCTGACGTGTGGGGTCCACACGTCAGTGACACTGGGGTTAACCCCGAGTCAAACCTGGGCTGATTAGCTTTGACTAAGCCCTGGGGCCCACTCGTCAGCGTCAGTAGGTGGGGATTAGTGCCTAATTAACGGAGCCACGTCAGCCCGCCGGAGTTCTGGCCGGCGGCGACCAATAACGCGGCGGCGACTTGCCGGACTTGCGCTACAAGCGGCGTTTGGTCGCGCGAAGACCACCGGGGCGTAGCCCGTCGTCGTCCGCATCCAGGGGAGCTGGTGGGGGGCTGCGGGGGCGCCGGAGCTCACCGGAGCAAAGCTCACGGCGGCGGCCGGAGTTCGGGATAGCGCGGGCGTGGGGCTGCAGCTCGCGTTCGAGCGAACGGAGGGCACAGGCGGTAGCTACGAGGCAGCAGGAGCACATCGAGCTATCTACGCGAGGCGGAGGTGCTCGGGGGCACGGAGCTCGCCGGCCATGGCGGACGGCGGCTTCGGGCGCTCGCGGGGCAGCGGCTACAGGGCACGCGCGAGAGAGAGAGGTGAGGGGAAAGGAAGAGGGCTCACGGCGGACTCGCAGAGCAGGCCGGTGTGCTCGGGGACGTCCTGCGTCCGGCGAATCGACGGCGATGGCGGCGAGGTCGATCTCCGGCGTCGGTGGTGAAGAAGACAACGGCGTCGGCGATGGAGCGCGTCCGGAGGTGCGTGGCTTGACGAGGAGGTAGAGGGGGTCGTGGCGGAGCTGGGAAGCATGTCAGGGAGGCGAGGGGAGGCCGGTGGCGATGGCAACGGCGAACGGCGGCGGCGGTGCGCTCGGTGCCTCGGGAAGAGAGAAGCAGGGGAGGAGGGAGAGGCGAGGAGGGGAGGGGAAAGACGGGCGGGCGGCTGCGTGGCGACGTTCCGGACGTCCAGGCGTCGAGGGGAGGACAGGCAGGCAGGTGCCGTGGCCGCACGGACGGTGCGCACGCGCCGGCCACATGCCCCTGGCCTCCTGGCGCGAGGAGGGGACGACTGGCGTCGGCCAGTCAGCTGGGCCGAGCTGCTGGGCCGATCGGGTAAGTGGCCCAGGTAAGTCTCTCTCCCCTTTTCTGTTTTCTTTTCTAATTTTCTGACATTTGTTTGATTTAATAAAATACTAAATCAATTTATTTGCTTATGCCAATTTTTGTAGGGGCTAATGGTATTATTCCAGAGCTCCTTTATAATTGGCATAATTTTTGGACCATATTTCATATATATAGAAATATATTTCCAATGCAAATATTTATCGAATTAATCCAAATGGCCAAAATAAATATCCATGAGCTCCTAAAAATATTGTTTTGATTTTATCTCTGTCCAATATTTTCAGAGAGCAACATGAGCATTTTCTTGGACCCTTTTGGAGAAATTTTTATTTGGGTCATTTTCAAAAATGATTCTGAGGGTTCCACCAATCCTCATTTCAAATTTAAATGAAATTTAAACATGATGCACAAATGACTAGCTAGTCTAGGTCATACCAGACTAGGGATGTGACAATCTATGCGTCCAAGGCTAATGGTAATAGGAGGCAGGGGACACGATGTTTTACCCAGGTTCGGGCCCTCTCAGTGGAGGTAATACCCTACTTCCTACTTGACTGATCTTGATGCTATGAGTATTACAAGGGTTGATCTACCACAAGATAGTAGAGGCTAAACCCTAGGAGCTAGCCTATGATTATGATTATCCTCGTTCTACGGACTAAACCCTCCGGTTTATATAGACACAGAAGAGGGCTAGGGTTACACAGAGTCGGTTACAAAGAAGGAGATCTAATATCCGAATCGCCAAGCTTGTCTTCCATGCAAACGAGAGTCCCATCCGGACACGGGTCGAAGTCTTGAGTCTTGTATCTTCACGGTCCAACGGTCTGGGCGAAGTATATAGTCCGGCTGTCCGGATACCCCCTTATCCAGGACTCCCTCACTAGCCCCTGAATCAGGCTTCAATGATGATGAGTCCGGCGCGTAGATTGTCTTGGGTGTTGCAAGGCGGGTTCCATCTCCAAGTACTCCAAAGTAGATTAAGGATCGTGTCCGGCTCTGTAAGATAATTTCCGCACACCACCGTAGAGAGCATAACACTTTACAAATCTAATCTGCTGACAATTTTTCACGGTGTGCCCTTACGCCGCGGCCTGGCTCAATAAGAACCGTTTTTTCTCGGCCTGCCATGACACACACTGCAAGGCGGTTTTATCGGCACACCTCGTCGAAGCAGAGATCGTGTTCCCCTTATTGCGGGATTCCCATCAATACGGGTGCGGGCAACCCCACTACGCCTGTTGGTATAACCCCATGTTTTTAGGCAAGTCCCAGACGGTCACTCTGGGGACGCTTGATATTCACCCCCTTTATAGAGGGGTCGAGGCCTATCCTCTTTCCTACCATGCTTGCGCCTTTCCGCATCTCGAGTTCCAACACCCAAAGCCCAAGCTAAGGCACTTCGGATCTTCAATCATGTACGGATCCAACCTTCAAGCCCGGTGGAGGAGGACATTGCGAAGCTTAGGGAGGTCAGATATCTGACCACCGACACCAAGCACAGGCTTCCTGCTCCAGGGCAGGTCATCCCTACTCCCGAGCCCAACGAGAGCGTCGCATTCGTTTCTCACTTCCTCCGCGGCTTAGGCTTCACCATCGATCCCTTTGTGAGGGGGATCTTGTTCTATTACGGGCTAGATTTTCATGATCTAGCCCCGGACTCCATCCTTCACATCTCGTCATTTATCATCGTGTGTGAAGCTTTCCTCCACATCACCCCGCACTTCGGCTTATGGCTCAAGACCTTCAATGTAAAGCCGAAGGTGATCGAGGGGTGACAATAAGCGGAAACGCCGATGCCCCATGGCCAGAGGGCTTCTTCCCGGAGGTTTCCGATCTATGGCAGCACAACATTCTTCTGAAAACCATCCGCGGACAGGATTGCCTCAGCAAGGCAGAGAGAATCAGGTCTCCGGCGCCACTTCCCGAAGGCTCGCCTAGTCCGGCAATAGCTGGGATGCTTGGACGTGTGCTAAGTCAAGTGCCCTCGGGGAAAGACGAAGGGAAGAACAGAGAAGTAGAGCTTCACACATTGCACATCCAAACCGGGGAAATACTATTTTCATGAAGGAGGATAGCCGGGGAGGGGAATCTAAGGCCTCCTCCCCCCGCGGGAAGAAGAAGGCCGCCTCCGAAGACTTGGAGACAGAGGTGCCTAGACAAGGGAATAAAACTTCACCAGGGGGCCCTGCCCCGGAGAGTGTCCTCACCGTGCCATGCCCGCAAACAGGCCAGCCCTCCACTGAGCTGTAAGTTAATTGTAAATACAAAGCTACTGCTTCCTCCTCCGAGAACAATAACCAGGATCCATTCTTTGCAGTCCGGCTAGTAGCTCTTCTTGACAGAGTTTGTCTTCGGGGGATCTTCTTCCGGAGATGATGGAGAGTGAAACCCCACCTGCCTCTCTGCCTCATGGGGCGGGCAACCCTGAGGTGTCGTCACGGAGGAGTCTAGATTTGCCGAGGCCAGAGGCTAATACTTCGCCCGCCCTGAGCCCGGAGCGTTCGGCTCCCACGGGGGGAAATAAGAAGGGTCCGGCGCAGTCCGGCAACCGGCCGAACACGCTGACGGGCCTTCTGGAGCAAGCTGCTCTTTCAGAGGATCACCGTTCGTTAATGGACACAGTGCTTGAGAAGATATCATCAGCCACAAGTGGGTTGAATGAAGCTTTTACGAGCCTGCTCAAAGGCTTTGAGGTACGCAATGAAATACATAATTTTTGGTTGTACCGCACGCGCTAGGTGTGCTCCGTATAGATAGTAGCCCCTGAGACTGGTTGCCAGCCCTAGGCAGCAAACGGAGGATCACATTCTTAAGTAATGATCGCACTGCATTCATGCGCAGGTGGCGAAGGGTCAGGCGGTCGCTGAAGTCGCTGAACTGAGGCAACAGATTGAAGTTGTGGACGCCAACATTATGCTTGTGAATGAGCGGCTTAACGAGTCACAGAGTATGTGCTCTCTTGTCCTTATTTTTATAAGAAATATATGAAGAGGAGCATAATGTTAATGTGATATGTTTCGACTGTAGGCGGAGCTGCTGCCATGGAGGCCCTGAGGGCGGAGCTTGCCCGAACCAAGGAACAAGCCCGGGCTAGCAATGCGGCTGCCCTAAAGGCAGCCGAAGATTTGAGAGCCGAACAGGCTGCTCATCGCGAAAGTGAAGGTAAAATAGCCGAGATGGCTGTGGAGATGAAAAGGGCGCCGGCCGGTATGAGCTCCTTGAAAAGGAGAATCAGTCGAAGTCGGCTGACCTGAAGAAGGCCCTTGATGCGGCCAAGGAGACACGTTCCGAAATTAGGGATGCGCGGGAGGAGGTTCGACAGGCCGGAGAAATCGTGGCTGGAAGCCCCTATTTGCTGCGGATGAAGTTCTTAGATCCAAAGTACGCTCCTCTGGGTCGGCGCTGGAGCACTACAGACGCGTATGTGGATCTGGCAAAAAGTAATGCTGATGTGACCAAGTTTTTCGAGGATCAAAAAGATATGAAGTAGAAAGGTTGTTCTGGTCGCAATTCAGTGCTCCAACGCGCCCATTGCCATTGAGTGAAAGGATGGCCGCTGTGGCCGAGCTCCATAGGTTGTCCGATCTAGCAATGAGGTCTGTAATAGACCATCTATGGCCGAAGGGGCCGAAGCTGGACAGTTATTTTGGTTTAGTGCAACAATTCCTTGGCGCCGTATCACGAATCGATGCCATGAAGAAGTCGGCATGCATATAGGGTGCGCAGCTGGCTCTTGCCCGTGTTAAAACATATTGGGCAGATATGGAGGCCACCATCATTGCAACCTAGAATCTGGTGGGAAGCCAGGATCCGGTCGAGCACTACTTGGAGCAGGTAACAGAAGGTACTCGCTTAATAGAGGCTCGATGCTCGAAGAGTGTCATGTTCGAGTGACAAATCGTTCTGTTGTAAAAACAATTGTATTTTAATTATAAAGGCTATGTTTATACTTTCGCCCGGAAAGTTTTTATTGTGCCTCCTGTGCAGCCGTCTTGATGTATATATAACCTGAAAGTTAGCAGTCGTTGGCTTCAGCCCCCACGCATACAATGCGGGGGTGTTCGCAAAAATATACGTAATCACACTTGATCCAATGTATTGGTCCATTAAGGAGGTGATCGCATGTCGAACTAGGCAACCGGACTATATAGCTGTAACACTTTCACTTAGACATAGGAGTTTGAAGGTGGGGCTACTATGTAGCCCCTGGTACCTTCGCGTGCATCCGGATACGAGCGCGTGTGTACATGACCGGGAAACGACCCTTCGTTAATGCGGAGGAATCCTAAAGATTCTGATGAGTCCTCGAGTGGTTGACCAGTCTCTCGCTATATCATGACAGTCAGTTTTCGACTTTCTCTACTAAGGTGCTCATCCGGAATAACCAGGGCACAATCGCATTAGTTCTCCTTTGGCCGCCTTAGCCAATAGAAGCGGAACGTAAGGCAGCAAACCTAGGAGCCGGGCAAACCCAACATTTGACCAAAGACATGATTCGGAGCTGATGCATATAAGGCCAAACTCGCGACGCCGAACACTCCCGAAGGTATTCAGACTTTATAAGAAATACGGTGCTGAGTAGCGCCCTTGATTATGAACCCTGTATTTCCAGGTACGTGCGTCAATCTGTCGTGGTGAAATGCCAATAACGCTAGTATCCCCTTTGGTGTATTGAGTACCCATGGGATGTCAAGCAACAAGAGACAATAAAGAAGGTTACACAGGGGCTTAATCTAAAAGAGAAACCCTTTGAGCGGGTCCCCTGCTGCAACGTCTGCGCCGTTTGTCTGCCGTGTGTGTCGGTGTCCTGGTAGGGTGTCGCATGAATGGGTGGTCTGGCAAAAAAGTAAAACTCATGTAAAAGAAGTATGGTGTAGAGCGTGGCCAAGTAGGGCTGAGAAAAAAAGCTCGAAGCGTCGGCGGAGCTAAACGAGTAGCTCTGTGACTGCGGGCTTGAATTGACTCGAACTCGAACAATAGATGAGTCGGAGCCGAGCTTTAGTTTAAGATCGGTTACAGGACGAGTCTAAACGAGCCCGGATGCTCACAAGTTACTGCGTATAACTCGCCTAGGCTCGGTTAAAAGATCAGTGTTTCTTGATGTGTAGTAAAAACAACCACTAAACACCCTGCGGTCCCAAGCGACGAGGCCCAACCGCTCAAGGCCTAGTTCACCTAGGAGGCTCAACACGTAACATGACACCATAGTATGTCCATTGTTAAATTCCCGGTTAATCTTTTTGTCGTATTTCTTTAGGTTTTTATGTTCATATCTTTAACGAGCTTAACAAGCTAAACGAGCCAGCTCGCGAGTTATACGAGTCGAACCAATCTTGGATTTGAGCTCGTTATAGTAACGAGTCGAGTCGAGCTAGCTCGTTAATGAAACGAGTTTTAGCGAGTTGAGTCGAGCTGGCTCGACTCTGCTCGAATTCCACCCCTAGTGCAAAGAGTTGGTTATTATCAATGGATAGTAGAAGTGTAAGACATTGGCCTGTTAATAAGGTCAAGCCAAAAGGTGGGCTTTATTGCATGTTTGCAGCCCCTAATGCCCTCTATGGGATTATGTGTATAGCATCCAGCTCAGGTTTATCTGGGCTGTTACCGACGATGGTGCGCCGGACTCGTCTAACCGTGTCCGTGGTCTTAACGACCGATCATGCGTTCTGATAGGAGAGGCCGCTTAGTGTCCGGCTGCTAGAGCCGCCGCATACTCTTTCGCATGTAAAGAACGCTCTGTGTTTCCGCTAATGGTGATGACGCCACGTGGACCGGGCATCTTGAGTTTAAGGTAGGCGTAGTGCGGTACTGCGTTGAAGCGAGCAAAGGCCGTTCGTCCGAGCAATGCATGATAACCACTTCGGAGGGGAGCGACGGTGAAGAGTAATTCTTTGCTTCTGAAGTTGTCTGGAGAACCGAATGTCACCTCTAATACGAGGGAGCCCCTGCAGCGGGCCTCAACGCCTGGTATTATCCCTTCAAATGTGGTGTTACTTTGGCTGATTCTGGATGGGTCTAGCCCCATCCTACAGACAGTGTCCTGATATATTATATTGAGACTACTGCCGCCATCCATGAGGACACAAGTGAGATGGTATCCATCGATTATTGGGTCGAGCACCAATGCAGCCGATCCTCCATGCCGAATACTAGTCGGGTAGTCCCTGTGATCAAAGGTAATCGGGCAGGTTGACCGGGGGTTGAGTTTGGGGGCGACGGGCTCTACGGCGTATGCGTCCCTGAGCGCGTTTGCGCCTTCTCTTTGGTATGCGAGTCGCGTAGATCATGTTTACTGTTTTTACCTCTGGGGGAATTTTTTCTGTCCCCTAGTGTTCAGCTAGCGAGGCTCATCCTCGTCTTCACTTGGTGTTTCCCTTCTGTTGTGTTCGGCATTTAATTTGCCGGCCTGCTTAAAGACCCAGCATTCTCTGTGAGTGTGGTTCGCAGGTTTTTCGGGTGTGCCATGAATTTGGCACAATCTGTCTAGGGACTTTGTTCATGCCGGATGGTCCCTCTTTGCTGCCTTTAAATGGCTTCTTTTGTTGACTAGGTCGAGAGCTCCTGAATCTGGCGTTGACCGCCGTGTTGTCTAGGCTTTCTTCCTTCTTCCGACACTTGTTTTATTGCACCGTGGCTTCCCGTTGCCATCCCTAATTTCGGATGTGCCCGGGTCGTTGGTGCCTCTACGGGCCAACCAGTTGTCTTCACCCGCACAAAAGCGGGTCATAAGGCTTGTTAAGGCTGCCATTATCCTCGGTTTTTCTTGGCCGAGGTGTTTGGCGAGCCACTCGTCTCGAATACTGTGCTTGAAGGCTGCTAGAGCTTTGGCATCCGGATAATCGACAATTTGATTCTTCTTAGTGAGAAATCTGTTCCAAAGCTTGCGGGCGGATTCTCCGGGCTGTTGTATTATCTGACTTAAATCATTAGCGTCCGGAGGTCGGAAATAGGTCCCTTGCAAATTGGCCCTGAAAGCATCCTCAAGTTCTTCCCAACTTCCGATTGAATTTTCGGGGAGGCTTTTTAACCAGTGTCGAGCTGGCCCCTTCAACTTGAGGCGAAGGTATTTGATGGCGTGGAGGTCGTCCCCATGAGCCATGTGGATATGAAGGATAAAATCCTCAATCCAGACCCCAGGGTCTATCGTTCCATCATATGCCTCTATGTTCACGGGTTTGAATCCCTATGGAAATTCGTGATCCAGTACCTCTTCGGTGAAGCACAGAGGGTGCATAGCCCCTTTGTATCTGGACATGTTGTGGCATGCTGTCGACTGTTGTTGTGTCCGCTGTTGATTCCGAACTGGTATTCGATCAGTCTGATCGTCTTGGTGACCGTAATCCTGCGCCGGAGCATGTCCTATAGATCCATAGATGGACCTGGTCGCGCTGGCCTTCTTGTCCAGGAGCTCACGTAAATCGTGTGCGGCGTCAGCAGCTGCTCTATCGCGGTCATGAAGTGGTTGGTCCGGCCTACTGGCCGTAATGTTCTTTGGCGAAATAGCCTGATCGTCGAATTCTGGCAGCAGCTTGCGCTTTGGGTAGCTCTTTGTGTGGCGATAGTCGCCATATTTTTCTTCGGTGTCTAGCACTTTATTCCATCTGCGGTTGAGCGTTTCCTACGCGGCCTTAAGCCTTTGCTTCTGCTTCTTTAGGCTTCTCGCAGTGGCCATAAGCCTTCTGTGGAGGTTATCTCGTTCCAAACGTTTTTCCGGGATGATGAAAGCATCGTTGTTCGGACTGTGCTCTTCTCCCGAGGCAGGTGATGAGTTCGGCCCTCGGGATCGCTGTGCTCAACGTGACCTGACTCATCTTGCTCCATCGCTGGGTCCATATGGTCGTTGTTGCCTTTGGAGTTGACTGGGGTGTTGATTTTTCTAGCGATGTTATCGCTATTTTTACTGTGGCTGGACTTAGAGCGCGTCTGCACCGTCGTTTTGGCTTTTGTCCGGGGGTTTTATCCTCTGTTGTGTCCTTTTTGTTGCCACTGTTCTCCGTAGGCGTGTCCACCATGTATATATCATATGATGAGGTGGCAGTCCAACGCCCCATGGGTGGTGGTTCCAAATCATCCCCTGCACTGATGTCCATACTGTCGGTGTCGTCGGAGTCAAAGTCAAGCATGTCTGTTACGTCATCGATAGTGGCTATGAAGTGGGTGGTGGGTGGGCAACGAATTTCTTCGTCGCCTGATTCCCACCCAAGCCAGACATAGTTCGGCCAAGAGTCTCCTGACAAAGAGAGAGACCTTAATGAATTCAGCATGTCGCCAAAGGGCGAGTGTTGGAAGATATCCATAGTGGTGAACTCCATTACCGGAGCCCAACCAGATTCGGCAGGCTCAGGGGCGCGCGGTCTGGAACCTACAGCCGGACACAAGTCCGGGGTCAAGTGACACAGACTTCCTTGGGGGTGGAGTCTGTGTTCGGCTCTACCGCCAATGAATAAGCGGCCTCCGGGGCGGGGTCCATCCTCGCATCCTCGGACGGCTTGATCTGCCCCGGATTTAGGTCCGGAGCTATTGCAGGTGCGATATCCTGAATATTGTCTGACAACGGGTCTAAGCCGTGCTCGTTGTGACCGTTCAACGCTCCTGGCGTAGGACCGAATCCGTTGAAGATCAAGTCTCCGCGGATATCGGTTGTATAGTTCAAGTTTCCGAACCTGACCTGATGGCCAGGGGCGTAGCTGCCGATCTGCTCCAGATGGCCAAGCGAATTGGCCCGCAGTGCGAAGCCACCGAACACGAAGATTTGTCCGGGGAGAAAAGTCTCACCCTGGACCGCGTTGTTGTTGACGATTGAAGGAGCCATCGATCCTTGCAGCAACGACACAGTCGGTGTCAAAACCGGCGGATCTCAGGTAGGGGGACTCGATCTGTGCGTCTAAGGCTAATGGTAACAGGAGGCAGGGGACACGATGTTTTACCCAGGTTTGGGCCCTCTCGATGGAGGTAATACCCTACTTCCTGCTTGATTGATCTTGATGATATGAGTATTACAAGAGTTGATCTACCACGAGGTCGTAGAGGCTAAACCCTAGGAGCTAGCCTATGATTATGATTGTCCTCGTTCTACGGACTAAACCCTCCGATTTATATAGACACTAGAGAGGGCTAGGGTTACACAGAGTCGGTTACAAAGAAGGAGATCTAATATCCGAATCGCCAAGCTTGTATTCCACGCAAAGGAGAGTCCCATCCGGACACGGGGCGAAGTCTTGAGTCTTGTATCTTGACGGTCCAATAGTCCGACCGAAATATCTAGTCCGGCTGTCTGGATACCCCCTTATCCAGGACTCCCTCAGTTCCGCGCCAAACAATCCTCTTCGGAGGATTCACTGGATTCAGATGCTATGGACAGCGGGACACCCCCGACGGCCCCCTCCCCAAAACATGTGAATGACACCGGAGTATCGTCCAAAAGGGACCCAGCCCGAGGAGGGGGTGGGGAGACCGTCGAGGCGGCGCCGGATGGTCAAACCTCGGCGGCCGGACACACGAGGAAAAAAGCTCCCATGGATACTGACGGCGGGGGCTATCTTGAATTTGGCCCTTAGCTGGACCCAGTTCCGGAGACCAACACGGCTCCGGAATCAGGCAGGCAACCTCCCTTGATAGAAGGGGGTGCGCCTGCCCCACCGGTAACCTCTGCCCAACCAGAGGTGTCGGATACCTTATCAGCAGCACTGAAGAACACCTCCATCATTGAAGAACACCGTGCCCTTATGGGTGCGATGATTGAGAAGATTCAATCTGCTGAAAGCGGGCTGAATGAAGCTTGCATCAGCCTTATAACGGGCTTTGAGGTATGTTGTGAGGTTTCAAAGAGTGTTATAGTATAGGTAGTAGCCCCTGATACACTGTTCGGTGTTCGAAAGAAAGAACTGGACAGAGGATCAAATATATGTTCGCAGGAGACTTACCTTGTGGTACCTCTCCCTCTTTTGTTATTTATTTTTTATAAGCAGGCATCTATAGAGACAGCCGCCTCTCATACTACGGAAGTCTCCGGACTGAAGCAGAGTCTGGAGTGGGCCGAAGAAGAACTTGGCCAGGTGAAAAAGTTGTTGGAGGACAACCAAGGTATGCAAAAGCCTTGTTCGCATTTATCACGAATGAATAATTGAGTATGATGAAATTTTTTCATGATGTGCTCTAGAGGCGACGGCCGAAGTCGAGGCTCTTAAGAAGGCAGTGGCCGAAGCCGAGAAGAAGGCAGCCGTAGAGTAGGCTCTTCGTGAAAAGCACAAGGCCAGGGTTATTTGAGTTCAGCAAAAGCTTCAATAAGCCATGAAGAAACGCGAGACCGTGGAGCAGAGTTTAACGGGGAAAGAATCCGAACTCACCAAGGCTCGTCGAGCCACACAAGATGCATTGGGCGAAGCCAAAGGCGCCCAGCAGGAAATCCATGAGGCCAGGAAGATCGTGGCGGGTAGGGCTTTTTCTATGCAAAGCAGATATTTGAAGGGAGAAAATCACGTTACTAATTTGAATTAGGATTTCTCCAGGGGTGTTTGCGGAGCTGCCGTGAAGCGTATCTGATGCCGCACAATTCTACCGAGCCGAAGAAAGGAGCACTGCAGAGAAGGTCTTCTGGTCGCAGTATCTGGCGCCAGATTATCCAGTGCCCTTTGCTGATCAACTGAAGCAGCTGATCGAAGTGCATAAGGCGGCTGAACTAGACATGAAAGATTTAATTATCCGGCTATGGCCTGCTGAGGCGATTCCCAGCAGCTACTTCAGGCACGTGAAGCGGCTTGTAAGTGCCTGCCCTCGACTTGATGTCATCAAGCGGTCGGTCTATATGGAAGGTGCGCGAATGGCCTTTGCCTGCGCAAAGGTGCACAGGGCGAAGATGGATGCCGAAAAGCTGATGACCGAAGGACCACCTGCGGGGAAGGAGCACCGCAAGCCCGAGTTGTATTATGATAGTGTCCTGAAAGGATCCCGCCTTGTAGCGGAGCAATGTGCCAATGATATTATATTCCCATGAATACATTCATGTTATCCCATATAAAGTTGAACAAGGTCATTTAAATGATATAATGCCTGTTATTTGAAAATTTTACCTCCTGTGCGGCCGTTTTATATATTAATCCTGAGAGTTGGCTAGTCATCGGCTTCTGCCCCCACGTAGGAAGTACGGGGGTGTTCGGGATAAACCTAAGCACTCTTTACCCCAGTTTTGGGTCCTGGAAGGAGGTGTTCAGCGCAACGAACCAGGCAATCAGACTATAAGGCTTTATCACCCTCACTTAGCCATAGGAGTTTTACAAAAGAAAGGTAGGCGCAACCGCTGGCGTTCGGAAGACCGCACTAGGGGCTCTATAAGCACCTGATCGGAAGAAAAAGCCGATCCATCGCACGCTGCATTAGTTATCGCATAATGTGGAAGAAATCCTTAAAGATTTGGTAAACTCTCGAACAGCTGACCAGCTCTCGCCGTATCATGACAGTCAGTTTTTGGCTTTCTATACTTAGGCGCTCGTCCGGAAGAACCGGGACGCAATCGCAGTAGTTCTCCCTTTACTACCCTAGCCGATATAGTGCAACGTAGGGTAGCAAGCACAGGAGCCGGGCAACCCAACTATTGACCCAAGACATGATTCAGAGCCGAAGCATATAATGCTATAAGTTTGGGGTGCTGAATGTCCGTGAAAGTATTCAGACTTTATTGCCGTATTATTGGTACAACGAAGCCCTTGGCATATTAAGGCATATCATAGTGTACGGATGCCATTTGACAAAGAGTATCAATAAGAAACAACAGCAGGTAAGCGTCATATAAAGCCACATGTTGTAATTGAATAATATGTCGATGCGTACGAGTACAAGTAATGTGATAAAAACAAATATGACTTCAGAACCTGCTGAGACCAGGGGAGGGAGGTTGTGTGCAGATCCGGGTAATAATCGGATTGTCATCAAGGGGAATATCTAAGGATTCCCTTACGCATTTGAGTTGTTTCCCTCCTTGGTATGTTTGTCCCCTCAAGGGTCTGGTCACCATGTCGCTAGTGGTGGCTTACACAAAAGTGGACCTGCAAAGAAAATGCGAAAATATGTTTGTGTGCCAGGGAGCGGTTGAGCCGCATTTTGGGGCCTAACCTAGCTTTGCCTCGGCCTACCGCCGGAGTGGTTGATTGAGCTGGGCTATCCTGCCGTGGAGTAGTTCGGACTCCTTTGACGGTGTCCGGAAGCTTGGCTGTCGACTGAAGGTTCGATTGAAAGATGCCAGTTTGTGCTTCTACTATTAAGGCGGCGGTGTACTCTTCGGCATGGAAGGAGCGTTCGTCTTTGCCATTAACTGTGATGACGCCGTGCGGACCAGGCATCTTGAGCTTAAGGTAGGCATAATGTGGCACCGCGTTGAATCGAGCAAACGCGGTTTGTCCGAGCAATGCATGATAGCTGTTGCGAAAAGGGACAATGTCAAAGATTAACTCTTCATTGCAGTAATTATCTGGGGGTCCGAAGACTACCTCCAGAGTGATGGAGCCTGTACAACGGGCCTCCACACCTGGTATGGCACCTTTGAAGGTGGTTTTAGTGGGTTTGATCATTGAAGAATCGATACCCAGCTTGCGCACTGTGTCTTGATACAGCAGGTTCAGACTGCTGCCTCCGTCCATAAGAACTCGTGTGAGGTGGAATCCGTCAATTATTGGGTCAAGGAATAGTGCAGTTGAGCCGCCCTAAAGGGTATTGGCCGAACGATCCTTGCAGTCAAAGGTGATCGGTCCGGATGACCATGAGTTGAATTTTGGGGCGACTGGCTCCATCGCGTAGACGTCCCTTAGCGTGCGCCTCCGCTCCTGCTTGGGAATATGGGTAGCGTTAATCATATTCACCATTTTAACTTGTGGGGGAAACTTCTTTTGCCCTCCTGTGTTCGGTGGTCGGGGCACCTCGTTGTCGTCATTGCTTTGCGACCCCTTCTCCTTGTTTTCGGCACCTGACTTGCCGGCTTGTTTGAAGACCCACCATTCTCTATTGGTATGATTGGCTGGTGTTCCTAGGGTGCCGTGAATTTGGCATGGACGGTCGAGTATACGGTCCAAACTGGACGTGCCCGGACTGTTTCTTTTGAATAGTTTCTTCCTTTGACCGGTATTAGAGCCGCTGAATCTGATGTTGACGGTCGTGTCTTTGGCATTATCGTCATTATTTCGATGCTTATGGTCGTTGCGTTGGGACTTGCCATTGTTATCTCTTGGTTCAGAAGTGCCATGATTTCTTGATTTGCTATTGCTGCGAGCCAACCAGCTGTCCTCGCCCGCACAAAAGCGGGTCATGAGTGTCGTAAGGGCTATCATGGATTTCGACTTCTCTTGGCCAAGGTGTCGAGCAAGCCACTCGTCACGGATGTTATGCTTAAAGGCCGCTAGGGCTTCGACATCCAGACAATCAATGATTTGATTCTTTTTAGTTAAGAACCGAGTCCAGAATTTCCTGGCTGACTCTCCGGGCTGCTGGGTTATGTGACTTAAGTCATCAGCATTCGGTGGTCGCACATAAGTGCCCTACAAGTTGTCGAGGAATGCGTCTTCCAGGTTCTCCCAACTGCCAATGGAGTTTGCCGGCTGACTATTCAGCCAATGCCGGGCCAGTCCCTTGAGTTTTAGTGGGAGGTACTTGATGGCATGTAGATCATCGCCGCGGGCCATGTGAATGTGGAGAAGGAAATCTTGGATCCATACCGCGGGGTCTGTTGTCCCATCATATGGTTCGATGTTCACAGGCTTAAACCCTTATGGGAATTCATGCTCCATTACTTCGTCAGTGAAGCATAGGGGGTGTGCGGCGCCTCTGTGCCGGGCTACATCACGACGCAGTTCAGATGAGTCTGGTCTGCTGTATTCGGCCCGGCCGGATTTGTATTTAGTATATCCGGCATGGCGGTCATCGTCACGCGTTGGGGCACGCCCACGTGATCCGTAGATCGATCTTCATTGTCCTGCTTTGTTTTCCAATTCATCTCGCAGGTCCTGCTTGTAGCCCCGGGCCTTCGTGTTTTTATTTGTTTGGCGACGGGGTGCGGGCTGGTGTTTGGGCTGGTACGCCGCATTGTCTTGACCACGAGGTGGCCGGTCAGCCGCATCCTGCGCTGGTAGTATAGGCTCTAGTGCCTCGTCCTCGAATTGAGGTAACAACCTGCGCCTCGGGTAACTTTTATTTGGGCGCTCGAGTCCGTATTCTTCGGCCGTCAGGACCTCGGTCCATCTGTTAGTGAGAAAATCTTGATCAGCTTGAAGCTGCTGCTGTTTTTTCTTCAGGCTCTTTGCAGTGGCTATAAGTCGGCGCTTGAAGCGCTCCTGCTCGACGGGGTCCTCAAGCACGATGAATTCTTCATCGTCGAGGCTCACGTTGTCTTCGGAGAGGGGCATGTAATTGTCATCCTCCGAGTCTTCATCCATTGCCTGTTCAAAAGGGCTAGCTTGCCCATCCTCCCGTCCGGCCTGCTCGAAGCTTGGCTGGTCGGGATTGTTTTCGTCCTCGGCATCATCTGGAGTGCTATTCTCTCTTGTGTCGGTATCGCTGTTTTTGCTATGGCGGGATTTGGAGCAGCGCCGCTGACGTCGGTGTTTGTGTTGCTTCTCAAGGGGATCATCCTCCGTTGCATCCTTTTGATCTTCGCCATTGTTTTCTTTGGGTGTTTCTACCATATATATGTCGTATGATGAGGTAGCAGTCCAGCGCCCTGTGGGCGGTGGTTCCTATTCTTCTCCGGCATCGTCGTCCATACCGTCGATGTCTTCGGAGTCGAAATCAAGCATGTCGATTAAATCGTCGACAGTGGCTATTAAGTGGGTGGTGGGTGGGTTCCGAATTCCTTTGTCGTCCGCTTCCCACTCAAGCCGGACATAGCTCGGCCAAGAATCTCCTAACAGGGAGAGAGATTTTAGGGAGTTTAGCACGTCACCCAAGGGCGAGTGCTGAAAGATATACGCGGACCTAAACTCCAAGATCGGTGCCCAGTTAGGTCCGATTGGCACGGATGTGCGTGGTTCGGAGCCTATGGCCAGAGACGAGTCCGGGGGTCCGATGACATAGACCTCGTTGGAAGTGAGATCTATGTTCGGCTCTATCGCTGCTGAGTGTGCGGCCTCTGTGGCGGGGTCCATCCACCCGTCCTCGGATGGCACGATCTGCTCTGGATTTAAAGCTGGGGTAGCTGCAGGTGTGATCTCCTGAACACCGTCCGATGACAGATCTAAGTCATGCTCATCATGACTGTAGGGCGCACCTATCATGGGCTCGAATCCGTCAAAGATCAAGTCTCCTCGGATGTCAGCAGTGTAGTTCAGGCTTCCAAACCTGACCTGATAGCCAGGGGCATAGCTATCGATCTGCACTAGATGGCCAAGCGAGTTGGCCTGCAGTGTGAAGCCGTCGAATACAAAGATCTGCCCGAGGAGGAAAACCTCACCCTGGACATCATCGTTGTGGACGATTGAAGGGGCCATCAAGCCGTATGGTGACAACACAGTGGAACTCTCAATGGAAGCACCAATGTCGGTGTCAAAACCGGCGGATCTCGGGTAGGGGGTCTCTAACTGTGCGTCTAAGGCTAATGGTAACAGGCGGCGGGGGACACAATGTTTACCCAGGTTCGGGCCCTCTCTATGGAGGTAATACCCTACTTCCTGCTTTATTGATCTTGATGATATGAGTATGACAAGAGTTGATCTACCACGAGATCGTAGAGGCTAAACCCTAGAAGCTAGCCTATGATTATGATTATTGTTTTCCTACGGACTAAACCCTCCGGTTTATATAGACACCGGAGGGGGCTAGGGTTACACAGAGTCGGTTACAAACAAGGAAATCTACATATCTGAATTGTCAAGCTTTCCTTCCATGCAAAGGAGAGTCCCACCCGGACACGGGACGAAGTCTTCAATCTTGTATCTTCATAGTCCAACAGTCCGGCGTAAGCATATAGTCCGGCTGTTCGAGGACCCCCTAATCTAGGACTCCCTCAGTGCCACCGCAGGCGCCAAGAGCAACACCGTCTTTGGGGGGTGCGCGCCCACGCCCCCTAGAAGCCACCGGAGGAGCCGTAGGGTACTTGCGGGGACGGCCACGGCCCATCTTAGGAGGTGGAGAGCCTGGCCCCTCCTTAGAGGCTTTCCCCTTCTCGGCCATCGGAAACCTCCTCGGCGACGCCATGAGAGCAAGACGGAGAAGAGAAGCAGACGGGAGCAAGACGAAAGAAAGATTGGCAAGGGCTCCACCGGCCCGCAGATTTATAGCCAAGAGAAGGTAAATCGTCGCCCCCCCCCCCCCACGATCTCCAGTAATGATGATTCTCTCTGCATGCAGCATGCAGTTGTCAAGTCGGACAGTTGCCGAGGCAGCACGGGGAAGCGCAGTCGCCCACGTCCCATCAATCACCACGCGTCATCAAAGCCGTAGGCGGTTAGGGCCCATGACGCTTCGCACTTGCCCTTTGGCTTCGCCTGGAAGCCAAGTCCGAGCACGCCATGGCCTCGGGGGCTACTTTCGGCGTCCTGGATTTGGGGGTATCCAGCCCTGCCTGTCTGCGGCCCACTGCGTGGCTCCATCAACAGCCTGGTACAGCCCAGCTTCAACACCAATGACACAAGACCCTCGTGAGGGGCCAAGCCTCATGAGGCGGGCAACACCAAGACCCCCGAAGGAATCGGCCTCCTCAGGCCGGCTCCTGAGGGGCAGAGAGTTCTATGCAATGTTACCTCACAAGGCTCAGATGACGTGAGCCATGACAACCAAGGCCAGGTGGGCACCAGGCGGGCGCGGAGCGCAGGTTTCCTCTTCGGTGCAAAGGAGGCAAGCTACCGGCGTGGAGTCCCGAGGAATCAGCCAAAGGTTTCCATTTTGGTGCAACGAGACCAAGACCTCTAGGACGGTAGGACGAAGGTCATCGACAAGCCCACCGCAACGTCACGACCAGAGGCTTTTCGCAGGTGAAGACTACTTTTGTTAGGATAGACTGTACTACTTGTCCCCTTTCAAATCTGGCCATTGTGGGATCCCTTCCGCCTCATATTTGGGAAGAAGACCAAGGCCACCATAAATAGGACTAGCCACCACCATAGAAGGGGAGAGGAGAACAAGTAGAACTAGCATACACCACACCAGCTCAAGAACACCTCACAACGCACTGTACTAGCTCATCCTCAGCCCTTCGAGGCAATCCACCACAACGCTGGAATAGGGTATTACACCACAAGGGTGGCCCGAACCAGGATAAATTGTTGTGTCCCTTTGTTCCTTTGAGCTCGACGCGCTAGGCTTAGGAGGGTCGCGAGTAGGCAGGATAGGTAGGTTGAGATCTCCGCACGCACCCCAGAGTTCGAACCTCTCAAGGGTTTGCGGATCCCATATTCCGACAACCATTACTTAATAGTGACATTAGGTGGCATTGCTTAATGCTTCATGTGATTCTACATTAACGGTAGCGATATGGGCGTAGGGACAGCATGGCATAAAGTGGTGAGGCAGATGTGGTTGCCGAGAGAGGCAAACACTCAGGCAACATGTCTGCATTTGTCCCATTTTTTATCTCCTCGGCGACATTTTTCCTATGTGAGCACAAGAAATCTAGACCTGTTCTTTCTCATTTGTGTTTTCCCCAAACACCCCTCACTTTCTTTCCTTTTTTGACCAAGAGACAGGTCCACTTCCCCCACCCTTCGCCATCCACCACGTTTCTTCGCCTTTTAAACCAAGAGACCGGTTGGTCAGCCAATATCTACTACTTTCCCTCCTTTCCTCTTAGAACCAAGTCCTAGATTAATGCTATAGTTTTCCCACTTTCTTCCTTGTTTGAACCAACTCTTAGATTCGACTGTATGAACAAGCTTTACCTCTAATAATAGTAAAAGTCTAGGTGGCTTTCGAACAGCCGATGGAAGTAGAAAAAGATCCACACACAGCCACGTGGGGAGCTGGGGTAGTAGAGCAAGGCAGGTTTCGAAGGAATATATACCTGAGGGTCATCGACATGTGGCAAAGACGGCGTCGGGAGGCCGCATCTTGGCCACAATACCGCAGGGAGGAAGAAGGGGTCTGAGGCCCTCCTGAGCCGGCGTTGTCTCATAGAGAACGGCACGACCGCCGATCACGGCGCGCAGGCAGCTGTTGGTCTCCTCCCTCACCGCTGACGACCGCATGAACGATGCACCTACACCTCTTCGCGCGCCGAGGTGGTCTGCTCGGATTTGTGACCAACCGTGAGCAGCGAGAGTGTGGCCTATGTCTTGCTTAGATCTGGAGAGCATGAAAGAGTGAAAGAGAGGAACCCTAGTAAAGCAAGCGTTGAGGCTCCTGCTTATTTATATAGTGGAGTGATTTTGTTGTACTAGCCATCATTAAATGTAATACGCATGAACCACTATTTTCATTTAAAGTCAGTAATAATAAAACTCGATCAATGACATGCCACTGCATCCAGGACGCAGAATACGGCATCATTCACGTGCGGTCCTCGACCCTCCATCAAGTTGAAAACTAGACTAGTCAAAATGTCAATTGGGATGCCTCTTTGTAAACAAATGCGCTCCTAGCTTCAAAAAATGTGCTCCTACGTGTACCCGCGAGTGTGTGTGAGAGAACTAGTGCATGCATGCACCGCTTCTCTTCGTGAGAGTACAATATACTACGCCCAAAGAACGTTCGCCACTAGAGTAATAGTATAAGTGTGTGACGTCTGAGTTGAAATAAAAGGTGCGGGACGTCTTTTATTTTTTAGAAGTTCTAAGGGTAGGGTGTGAAGAACATATGTGTGTGACGTTTACCTACAGATAGATGGTGGGTGTGAGAGGACTCGAGAGAGTCATGACCCGTGAGGGTGCGTGTGTGCATGAGAGAGAGGGGGCATGTACCAATGCAATGCATGTGTCCGTAAATCATATCTGACAAACGTTCGCCAACAGCCCTTTCCTGACGAACACCGTAAGAACCGTTAGATCGGCATCTGACAGTGTTAGTTTTGCCATGTCATTAACAGAACAGCCACTCCTCCGACACACAAATCTTCCATGTGAGTGTTAGCAACTGCAGTATGCTCCTCCCTCTGTTCCAAAATATAGTGCATATAGCTTTATTGAAAATTCGAACCTCGCAAACTCTTACCGAGTTTTCGTATACCAATGCACATATAGAATACCCAGTATATGTCATTTCATTCTTCTTGGAGAGGCAACTATAAAGATGGGGGGTGTACTAAGAAAGACCGCCGTATCACCTGCAGCAATTTCAACCATCCTTTGGTGTGGAGGAATATCATAGGAACTCTATATGATATGATTTTTATAGGATTTTTTCCTTCGGAGCCAATTGGTTCATAGGAATAGATTCATATACTCCACATTTCAAAGGAAAATAAACATGATATAATTTTTATAGCTTTAGAGCCACTTGGTTCATATGAATGGATTCCTATACTCCCACAATTCCATAGTAAAATAAACATTAGCGTATATTCAGTAGAGAAGTCCCTATGATGTGAACCAATGGACATCTCTTTTATAATCTCTCCTCATAGGAATTGAGATATATGTCATCTCTAGGTTCAATAGAAAAGTCCTATGATGTGAAACAAATGTCATCTCTTTTCCAATCCCTACTCATAGGAATTGAGATACATATCATCTCTATCCCTAAAACTTTCATGTATACATCTTCTATTCCTAAATAGCTAGTGCAACCCACTAGTAGTAGCTTTTTTCCTGGACATGCAACTATGGCACAAGAACACATCATGCATGAAAGCCATAAATCACATTGTTTTTGTACTCTATGCATGCAAGCACCACATCATCAATTCATGCATGTTACTCATAAGTTATTTCTTGCATTAGATTTTGTATTGACAATGTACACTACAAAAAAAAGACACATCCATGACATTTTGGGCCGAACGAATTTTTTTTCTGTCATACATATGACATTTCTATGACGATAATTGTGACAAAACCCGGTATCATCATAGATGTGGTGGGCTCCTACTTCTATGACAAAAAATCATGACAGAAAATGGGCTTTTTGTTCTGGGCAGGCCGGAGACGCAGCTGCATGACATTCTTTGGGTCGTCCATGACAGAAAGAACCGTGGTAGAAGCGAGGGGAGGAAAATTTCGGGGAGTTGCCGGTTACGGTGGGTGAGCGATGCACGTTTCTCTCGTACAGGTACGCGCGTGTGTGCGAGGCGTTGGCTCTAACTGAACCCGAGCGAGGCGTTGGGCTCTAACTGAACCCGAGCGATTGCACTGCAGGCTACGCGTTACTGAACCCGAGCGATCGATCGATGGCTGTTAACTCAACCCGATGGAGCGATTCCTTCGCTACTGCTGCTAACTAAAGCCGATCGATTGGATGAACAATGAGCATTGCCGGGGGGGTGGATGAACAGTGAGCGGTGGTGTTGCCTCTAGATGAACAGGAACCCGTGGTGTGGAGGGCTGGATGAACAGTAGACGGTGGAGGGGTGGCCGTGGAGGGGTGGTTGAACAGGACCCAGTGGTGTGCAGGGCTGGGTGAACAGTAGACGGTGGATGGCTGGATGAACAGTAGACGGTGGAGGGGTGGTTGAACAGTAGCTGGTGGAGTAGCGCACGGTGGAGGCTGGATGAACAGGAGCCCATGGAGGCTGGAGGAGGTCGACGGTAGCCCGTGGAGGCTGGAGGAGGTCGACGGTGGAGATGAACAGTATCCCGTGGAGTCCCGTTTTGCGGTATGCCACACCCCTCCCAAAGAACAGGACCCCTGTTTCGACCGTAGCGCTCCAACACAAGTCCGTTTCGTCCGTTTTGTGGTACGCCACACCCCTCCCGATCAACAGGACCCCCGTTTCGACCGTATGAGGTCCGTTTCGTCCGTTTTGTAGTAAGCCACACCCCTCCCGGTCAACAGGACCCCTGTTTCGACCGTAGGAGGTCATTTCGTCCGTTTTGTGGTACGTCACACCCCTCCCGATCAACAGGACCCCGTTCCGAATGTAGGAGGTCCGTTTCCTCCGTTATGCGGTACGCCAGGCCTCGTTTCCATCGCCTATTCCATCCAGGCCCTCCCGATGAACACGACCATGCATTCAGTTCCGACCCAGCCAGTTGGCTCCCCATGAACACGACGACGACGATGTTTCTCCGTTCTGACCCAGCCATGTACGTATGCGCGAGCAGGCGTTCGAGACCCCGCCCGTATGTACACATACGTGGCCGTATTTTCTTTCTTGCACCCTGGCCACTGTACGTACGTGTACATGCTACGTGCGTGCCTCTACTACGACACGTGCGCTCCTCTACAACGACTAGTATGTACGTACACATTCGCGATCAAAATGACAACACTACGTACGCTTCGACCAGGTGGGTCCCGGCTGTCAGGCACTTCCTTGCGTGCGAAAATGTAGCTGGTGGGTCCCAGCAGTCAGAGGGGCGAATCGTTTTTTTGCCCGGACGCACTTCCTTGCGTGCGAAGGTGTAGCTGGTGGGTCCCAGCAGTCAGGGGGGAAACGTTTTTTTTTTGCGAAATACGGTGGCCCGTCCGGTGGGTCCCCACTATCAGGTGGAGGAATAATTATTTTCCGTGTAATAAGGAGGCACTTCCTTGCTGCGATCGTGGACCCGGCTGGCAGCCTCTCCACATACAGTCCACGTCCGATGGAAATCAGTCCTTGACCATGTTGACCACGCCGTGCCGAGAGCACCAGGGCGGTGGACGACGGCGAGGCCTGGGAAGGGGACGACAGGCAGCCGGGGAAGACGCGACAGTGGAAGCCCGCGCTGAGAGGAGTACGAGGGTTCACTGGTTCGACTGCGGTGTGAGGCTGCCGTCGCTACAGGGCTTGGCTAGCGATGGGAATAGTAGGGGCGGTGAGGCCTCTGCGGCAGCACATCCGGCCATGGGAGGCAGGAGCATGCGGCACGACCGGCACTGCTTTGGGCGGCTGGAGCAAGAAGACCAGAGGTTGAAGAAGCACTACGGCCGTTGGATGGACATCGTACGTGTCACGCCTAATATGCGACCCTATCCAAAAGGAACTCGAAGGTCCCACCAAGGATAGACCCGCATATTGAAACGCTTTTGCAAGGTGGATATCATTACATCAACATTACATAATAGATGGGGATACATACATAAGGCATACAATGCAACACGAATACAACATCACAATACATAAGAGCATCATCCGACTACGGATGAATCACAAACAGAAACTCAAACGACATCCACCCTGCTAGCCCAGGCTGCCGACCTGGAACCTATCCCCTGATCGAAGAAGAAGCAGAAGAAGAACTCAAAGCAAGCAAGCATCACTCTCGCATCATGATCATCGCATGAACCTGTACCTACAACTGTTGTTGTAGTAATCTATGAGCCACGAGGACTCAGCAATCCCATTACCATGGGTATCAAGACTAGCAAAGCTTAAAGGGAAAGGAAGGGGTAAAGTGGAGAGGCTGCAGCAGCGACTAGGCATATATGGTGGCTAACATATGCAAATAAGAGCGAGAAGAGAGCAAAGGAACGGTCGTCAACTAGCAATGATCAAGAAGTGATCCTGAACTCCTACTTACGTCAAACATAACATAGAAACCGTGTTAACTTCCCAGACTCCGCCGAGAAGAGACCATCACGGCTACACACGCGGTTGATGCGTTTTAATTCGGATCTGGTGTCAAGTTATCTACAACCGGACATTAACAAATTCCCATCTGCCTATAACCGCAGGCACGGCTTTCAAAAGATTATACCCTGCAGGGGTGTCCCAACTTAGCCCATGACAAGCTCTCGCGATCAACGAAGGAATAGACCCTCTCCCAGGAAGACCCGATTAGACTCGGAATCCCGGTTTACAAGACATTTCGACAATGGTAAAACAAGACCAGCAAAGCCGCCCGATGCGCCGATAAATCCCGATAGGAGCTGCACATATCTCGTTCTCAGGGCACACCGGATGAGCAAGACGTCGGGTTGGCATAGACCCTGGTTGCCCAGGGGGTGCCGGACATCGCTCGGTTCGGACCAACACTTAGACAAGCACTGGCCCGGGGGGGGCTAAAATAAAGATGACCCTCGGGTTGGCCGACCCAAGGGAA
This sequence comes from Triticum aestivum, assembly GCF_018294505.1. Taxonomy (NCBI): domain Eukaryota; kingdom Viridiplantae; phylum Streptophyta; class Magnoliopsida; order Poales; family Poaceae; genus Triticum; species Triticum aestivum. The sequence continues at coordinate 382,346,193 of NC_057810.1, read as the reverse complement.
AGGGATAGGTGGTGGTGAGGCAAATGGTAAAACCAAGGTTGGGCCTTGCTGGAGGAGTTTTATTCAAAGCGAACTGTCGAGGGGGTCCCATAAATCACCCGACCGCGTAAGGAACGCAAAATCCGGGAACATAACACCGGTATGACGGAAACTAGGGCGGCAAGAGTGGAACAAAACACTAGGCAAAAGGCCGAGTCTTCCACCCTTTACCAAGTATATAGATGCATTAATAATATAAGAGATATTGTGATATCCCAACCAAAATCCTGTCCACCATGGAGAAATCTTCAACTTCACCTGCAACTAGCAACGCTATAAGAAGGGCTGAGCAAAAGCGGTAACATAGCCAAACCACGGTTTGCATAGGAAAGGTGTCAAAAGTTAGAGGTTCATGGCAATTTGGGATGGCTTGATAAACAGGTGATAGGTAGCGCAGCATAGCAATAGAACGAAACAACTAGCATAGCAATGATAGTAGTGAGATCCAGGGTAGCGGTCATCTTGCATGAAATCCCGCTAGGAAGAAGAACGAGTCCACGAAGAAGACGAACGGATGAAGCCGAACCAAGCGAAGACGAACGAATCCTCACGATCGCAACGAAACAGGAACTAACAAGAAGAAGCACACAACATAGGTCAACACACCACAGATGAACAAGGCATGATGCACAACAAGCATGATGCATGACAAAGCTACATTAAGCTACTCATGGCAAGAGATGATGCAAACAAGAGCAACACATCAAGACAAGTTTAAATGAGGCCGGGAACAACATATAACAATTCCGGTAAGTCCTCATATGCATATTTCGAAATTGGTCCAGATCTGAATAAACCTTATGTTCAAGTAGTTAAACATCAAGTTAAGATGCACAAAGAAGATCTACACGAGATTCTAGTCAAGTTATATATAAAGTTCATTTAGTTCGGAGTTACAGCTTAGAAGATATGAGCAAAACAAGTTAAACATGGCATTGATGCAAAATGCATACAAACACCAAGCAAACACCTCAAAACATGGATGCAACATGATAATATGAAGCTACATGCAAAACTAAGCAAGTTTCATATAGAGCACACTCAAAACGGAGCAACGGTTCAACACATGCACACTATACAAGTTATAAGGACAAGCTGTCCAAAACAGCAACTAGGCATATTGCAAGCATCAAAACAACATGCTACAGCACCCCAACATAATAACAAAAGGCATGGACATGATGTACAGGTAAAGCACAACAAAACATGAACACTGAGTTAACTCCAGAAATCACTAGAACATGCTCAAACACACATGGTAAGATTGCAAGTTATAACAATTTCAGACTTTGCAGAAAATAACATCACGATGTAATGTTCAGAGCTATCGAACAACATGTTACAGGAACTTATAATGGCAAACAAAGGCATGGCATGAATCTACTAATATCATAGATCAAAAGTCCCTTACTGACCATGAGCCAAAAAGGACCAGAAAATATGATGGCACACACGTAAACATAGCAAGTTATTATTACAGATTCATACATGGCAGGAACATAATTATGAAGACATGTAGATGAGCTTGTGCAACTCACTACAGAGCAATACATGGCATGGCAAGGCACCCAACAGTAAGAAGGCATGTTTGTGAAGCTAAGCATGGCAATAGCAAGGTCATAGGGTGCATGGATCACTAGCAAAACACATGTAAACAATTGAACTTAATGTAAACAGGCTGACAACAACATTTTCAAGCAACTTTGGAGCAAGAAAACAACAAGCTACAGCAACCTATAAATGCTACAGGGGTATGGATGGATAGAGGATGACATGTAGATCAAAACATGCTTATATCCAGATTATGCATAGAATGATTAGTAGCAACATGTTTATATAGCATCAAGAAATAACAGATTCAGCCTAGCAAAACAGCAACAGCGGGAACACTACTTAACAAGCTCGATACACTCACCACAAGTCGTTGCATGACAAGATAAGCATAGCATCGTCAAGAAGGCATGTTTGTGAAACAAACCAAGTCAAGAACAAGTCCATAGCATGCAATGATCAACTATAGCAAGCTTGGCCAAATTGAATAACATGTAAACAATCTGCCAGGAAACATTTTGAAGCAGAAGTAGAGCACTCAAATGACATGCTAGACTACTCCATAATTGCAACAAAGGGCATGAATGGATAGACAATAACCTATTGTTCAAAACACCCTTACTGAAGTATCTCAAAATATGCATGGATCTCTCTGTAGCATCAAGTTTACATGGCATCAAAATTACAGTAGAACAGGGACTAAAATCAGCAACATCACGATGCCTAGTTTGCATGCTTGTGCTAGTCACCACATTGATCACAAAAATACATGGCATACACCCCTGTAAAGATGGCATGGCATAATTCAAAACACATGAAGACATCAACCTTATAGGATGCACACATCAATCATGGCAAAAAAGACAAAAGAGCTCGTTCTATTAACAGACAGCAGAAAACATTATGAAGCACTCTTACAACGATGATTCGGGCATCTAGATGACCTCAAATGAATATGATGCAATGGAATGAAATGATGTACTCGTCGAGACGAACAATTTGACATATTACACGCGCAAAAGGAGCTAGGGATGCAGAGTTACGGCAGGTCAAACATGGCATGATTTTTGCAAAATACAGGGACTTAGCAGATTCGGGGTCAACCTTAGGGTTTGGGCACGGACTTCGAGGCGAGGCGGATCTCGCCGGACTTGCGCCGGAGGAAGAAGGAGGCGGCCAGGGAGGAACTCCGGTGGCCGGGGTCGGGGCAGGGACGGCTGGTCCGGCCGGATCCGGCGCGGCAGCGGCGGAGGGCTCCGGGCGGGGCACGGGCGCCATGGC